>NW_026936751.1:375000-382500 GCF_032062105.1 Saccostrea cuccullata
CTGTCTGTCTGTCTCTCTGTCTGACTCTCTGTTTGTCTGCAAAAACTTTAACCTTGCTCATAACTTTTGATTTAATGGAGCTATGAATTTCATATTTCATATGTGTATTCCTTGTGACAAGACCTTTCTTTGGGTACCACCAAATTTAACCTTTTAACCCTGACCTTGGAGTTTGACCTTTTTTTACACAAAAAATCCGAACTTTTACTTTGGCCATATCTTTTGAACAGTAGATACCAGGATACTTATACTTCACATATGTTTTTTTTTTTTTTGGAAAGATCTTTCATTGGATACCAACAACCTTGACCTTTTGACCTTGGAGATTTTCATACTTATGAAAAAACTTTAACCTTGGCCATTACTCTTAAATGATGAAGGATAGGGCTTTCATACTTCACATACCATAAATCTGGAAATTTTTACTGTAGATAAATTTTTAGCAAATTTGCGCGTGCATTGCATTCACAAAAATATTTTTCTTAAAAATAAATCAACATGTAAAGGAAATTTTTTTCTGAAAGCTGGTGTCTATTTTTAACTCAGTGAATAGGCGTCGGTAAGCACTGGTCATTTTTAAAAAGAAACCTGAGTGTTTATACTACTGTAACTACAAGCTAATTACCCATGCGTGTAAATTGCCCTCATTATATGCAATATCATCTAATGTTATGTCCGTTTTTAATCATTTTGCCAAGAAAGAGAAACCAGTTATTTTATCTAACCATGTATCAACATGGGCGATAACTCGAACTTAGTGCATTTACTAGAGAGTTCCAAATGTAAACATGGCGTATAAATTTTAGGTGAGAAAAAACCAAACGTTGAGAAAATTAGTTATATTTTTGTCTTGAGTTGGATTATATTTTAGATAAAAAGGCATACACAACCTCTAAAAGGTTTGTTATAATTAATTTAGAAGTCATTACAGTGCAAATCTTTTTGTTTTTTATCTTCAAAATTTTTTCGGAGCGATTCTGCAATTTCTTGCCACGTAGCGAGTATATTGGTGGTATTCTAAACATATTAAAATTATATGAATATCTTTAGTGATTTTTATTTTTAGCGTCAGTGACAATTTGCAAAATTTTGAAGCGTAAAAATTAATCAACAGCTCTTTGACCCAATTTCGCAAAAATAAATGGATGTAAAAATTTCCAGATTTACGGTATGTAATCCTTGTGAGAAGGTGCTTTATCGGATACCAAGAACTTTGACCTTTGTCCTTGACCTTGGAGTTTGACCTACTTTTAAAAAGCAAACCTTGCCATAACTTTTAAAGGGTTAAGGCTAGTGCTTTCATACTTAACATATTTAATTCTTGTGACAAGACTTTCATTCGAAAGCAAGGTCTTTGACCCTATGAACTTGACCTTGGAGTTACTTTTTAAAATTTTTAACTTTGGCCATAACTTCTAAACAGTTAGGACTATGACTTCTATTCTTTTCATATGCATTTTTTGTGGCAAGACCTTTCATTGAATACAAATTACCTTGACCTTTTGACCTAGACTAAGGAGATTTTTGTACTCATGAAAAAGCTTTAACCTTGGCCATAACTTTTGAATGGTAAGGGCTAGGGCTTCCATACTTCACATCTGTAGTTTTTGTGGCAAGACCTTTCATTGGATACCAACTACCTTGATCTTTTGACCTTGACATTGGAGATTTCCATACGTATGAAAAAACTTTAACTTTGGCCTACTTTCGTATTTCAGAACTGTATTTCCAGTGAGTTTGCATTTAAGAAAAGTTTAATCTTGGCTATGTTGCCAGACGGGGGCATCAGTGTTTCTCAAACACATCTTGTTCTATTAATAATTCTCTTTACAGCATTCAATTTACTCCCAAATTATTCCAGTGTTATAGAAATTGTAAAAAAAAATATGTGCATTTTATAATTGTTGATTTTTTGTTCCTTTTGGAAAAGAGTCCACCTTTTTGCAAAATTCCTATTAAATTTATTGTAAATTTTAAAGTTATTTTGTAGACACAAAATGAAGAGAACACATCTTAATAAATTTATTGAAAAGGATACTGTAAATATCCTTGAACTTTTTAAGAAGTTTTTCATCCATAAGATAATGATTTGACCTTTATCCCTAGATTGCCCTTGCCCTGCCTAATGGGAACTACATGACCCAGATAACGACCGCCCTGCTGGACCATATGGGGAGTGCTGATCACAGCTATGCTTCTATTCTGCCCTGTGTTAGGACTCTGGTCATGTTAACAGACCATGACTACGGATTCTACTACTTAAAGAGGTAACAGCACAGAAAATAGTGAGATTGAATGTGCTGTTTAGATCCAAAATCCTCAGAATCACTTTTCTTCTGATTAGGAGTTTGATATAATCCAACCTTTATATTGGAAGATACTTATACAGACATGTAAATGGGATAATGCTTCAAAAAAAACTTCCGTATACTTGTGTAAATTAAAAACTGTTCACTTTTCTTTCTTTAGAAATATTAACTTCTTATTTAAGATATGATTTTTTGGGTAAAAAGAAAATATGCAACCACAAGATACTCATAAAATACATGTAGAACTTTCACTCATCAATTTCTTTTAGTGTGTTGGAGCAGAAGACCACTGCCATTGGTCGTCTGATGGTCCGGATCAACACGACCTTCAGTAAGGACAGTTCTGACTGTCTCTCCACCTTATCCACATTACTGGAGTTCCTCCGTCTGCTGATGACGGTGGAGCAGCCATCTAATGAGGACTTAACGTCGCCGCGGACCTACACTCTCTCTCAACAGGAACTACAGGAGGTCTTGTCCTGGAACCCTAGCATGGATGACCACCCTCTACTGGACCTGGAGAAACTAGTGGAGGTATGATATAAATACAGTCAAGTCTCGAATTATCGCCATTCGATTCATCGCCATTTTCGCAACACCGCCATGATTTCCCAAGAACGTTTTTCCTGAAATTCTCTTTATAATGCCAAATTTGCATACCGCCATCCGCCACCCTGTTTTCGCCACAGGTGCATGCGGTCAGTGAAGCGCGGCTAATTGGTTGACGCTATCCCTGTTGTAAAGTATGCAAAGCCAGACAAGGTATATGCAATTAAATAATTAAATAAGAATTAAATAAGCAATAATTTTAATATGAACTGTTATAATGGTTTTGTTTTCTGTTTAATAAAAATCATTTAGTCGTGGCTTCGCCACGAAAGCAGTAGTTGTCAAAGTACGCCGAATACGATATTATTTTGATGATCTCTGCTTTAAACAATTCTAAGTTTGCTTAACAAATAATTATACGGTATAAATTGTGAACATTTCATTTAAAATGATGCCATAAACAACGAATTTATTCAAGAAATCATTTTACGTACCGTCATGACGATCGACCCAGCATGTGTTTTTTTTTCAATATCAAACGTGCCAATTTACATGCATACACATGTACATGTACTTGTCTTTATTTCATAATTGCACATTTTGTTTTAACGAAATTGTTACGTACATAAAAATTACTTGAAGTATTTTCAAATTAAGAAATATGTTTAATATACATGTACATGTAACTATAAGAATAGGAACGCTAAATGGTATTTCTAAGAACGGTAACTCTGACTTCTTGTTTCCTAAAAGATGGGAAATTCAATTTATCGCCAAATTCGTTATACCGCCATGATTTCTAAATTACAAAAGGTGGCGGTTTATCGAGAATTAACTGTATTAGTGTAGATCAGTAAAATCTAAGGAATCCCAGCATGGATGACCACCCCCTACTGGACTTGGAGAAACTAGTGGAGGTATGGTATTTATAAATAGCATCAAAGGAACCCAGTATGGAGATTATTAATGTTAAGATGAAGTTGACATTTACGTATGTGTATACCCTCTATGCTTATACAGTTGAACTTTGATATCTCCCAACACTGATGTCTCAAATGCCATGGATATGTTGAAGTGATTTGGAACCACTTACTTTCTTGGTTTGACTGTGATTGTAAAATTTTTCCTGTCCTGAGGCTTACTAATAATTGTAAAATCATTTAAATCTTGATCAGGAGAGTGCTAAGGATGAGGAGACTCTGGAGAGTTTATATGAGAGCATGACCGGACTGATGAAGATGCTGAGGGAACCTGAAGGCAAGGAGAAAAAGGGTATGCTACTTTACATCTATAGTAAACATTTCGAGAGCAGCAAGCTAATAAACTTTTACTGAATTAGAAAATGGGATAGTTTTTATGTTTGGAAATCATGTTAACCTTACAATATTTCAAGGTAGCTTAACTTCTTGAGGCTATGATCAGGCCAAATAAAGGGTCAAAAGTTTGACATGGTAATTTCTGACCTAGTAAAATACTAAGCATACAGACACCATGGCAGCAGTACCCTGCCATTCTAAAATCATTCTAGAATACAGTGGACCTTCAGATATCCGGATGCTTCATTATCCGGAAGATTTTTCATGGGAACAGAATTTTTTAACGTTATTTTGTCTTGTTTAACTGGTAATTCAGATATCCGGATGCTTCAAATATCCAGACAAATTGACAAGGAACCAAAGCATCCGGATAAATGAGGCTCCACTGTACTCATCTACAATTTTCTTGTTGCAGTATTAACAGAGCCACCAGTAGTCATAGAGTCCCTTAGTAACCTGTACAACAAGAGGACCGTGTTCATTGTGACTGATATTGAGGATGAGAGACTGAATCCCGAGTACTGGCTGTCTAATCCCTCCATGGACGTGGCCGACATTGAGCCCGACCTGACAAAGGCTAACCTGCAGGAGATGTGTAGGAAGTACTGCCCAGAATTTAACCTGGAGGAGGAGCTCAAAAAGACCGTGATCACCTCACAAGCTGAGGTCACCAAACCAAGGAGGATCAAAATAGGGTAAAGTCGAAGGAAACATTTAATGGAAATATTATTGAACTTTCGAAAGCATTTCCTTTCTTTCTTATGTTTGTTTCATTTCAGGGACAGGAGAAAATCACAGGAGATCAGCATTTATAGAGGCAGGGGTGCCAAAAGACCATTTGGTGAGTTGCAGCATAAAATGGAAAACTTAACTTTAATATTCAAAAAATTATGATTTGGGTGCTCATGAAAATATATTTCATCACAGTGGCTCCCATGCGCGGGCGTGGAATTGCCAGGGGAATGATGGGAGCTAGTGGTAGAATGGACTCCTTCCGAACTCGCACTCCAAACACCAGCAGACCGCCATCCATGCATGTGGATGATTTCATGAAGTTAGAGAAAGGACAAGATGACCGAGACTCAGATACTGTGTCACCAATCAGGAGAGTGGACTCACTTATACAAAGGGTATTAGATGCTTCTCACATTCTTATATTTTTTTGTTCAAAATTTTTATCTTTCATCTATTTATCTTCCATAGGGAAGGGCATATAAGATAAACATGTACTAATGTTTCGTACATTTATAGACAGAATCAAAATAAGAAATAAATTCAATCGCCATATATAATCAGTGCAACATTTATGTGACATAAAAATGCAAATACATGTAACTTTAAGGATGGAACCAGAAACACTGGAAGAGGGAGGAGTAACTTTGATAGGGGAGGTAATCGTGGTAACAGAGGAAGAAGTAGCTTCTTCACTCCCCCTGGAACTTACGGAAGACGGGAGTCCAACAACATTTATGGTAAAAAAAAATCAGAATTTACACTACCTGCTGAAAAGAAAATTAGCATTTCATGTATTTTTGGTTAAAAGTTTCATTATTGATATGATTTTTCTCTATTCTTTGTAGTTGGAGGAGGGGGAATCAATACAGTAAGTACCAGTGGGGGAAGCAGGGGAGGCTACAACAACAGCCGACCCAAACAACAGAACTTCGACAGCTTTGGACGTGTGTAAGTAATAAAACAGAATTTCTCTCATATCAACTGCATTAATATAGGTGTTTCTTTTTATTATATTCTCTAAAAAAAATTTAATGTTCTATTTTCAGTCTTCACCCTGTATCTACTGAGAGGCCATTAAACACGGGGCGGGACTTCCGTTTTGCTACTCAAGTCAGTAGTAGTGGTCTGTATCATGCAAGGGACACCAATCAACAGACAGGGAGGTAGGGACTGCAGGCTGTTCTTTGGCTGGCCTCTACGTTGGTCTTATTTTACATGTATTTCTTTTGCCTATTACACTACTAATGTACAAACCAGATGATTTATAAGATGCACAACCTATAGCTTTCATGGTTTTCCACTACAGCACATTGATATTGTTTCAGGTTTGTGGGAGGTGGATTTCGTGGTCAGAGAGATAATAACACAGACCGAGGAAGACATGCCAGGTCCTTCACAAAGTGAGGCTGGGAAAGCCAAAGACAGACTATAAAAATACTTCACAAAGTGAACTAGAATCTGTTGTAGACATTTGCTTTGTTATTTGCTTTGTTAGAGACTGTAATCAATGTCGTATATCTGTTAGATTAACTGATATGTGTCTGTAAATTCATGGCATTTGCATAGGCTCAATTGTCAAGTCAATTTTCAATATTTTAAGACATTAAAAAAAAGTATTGATTGACTGATAGGAAAAAGCTGATTATTAATTTGGAGGTTGAAATCCCTTAAAGAATATTATCTTGGACTATATTCACAGAAAACCCATGTGCAAATATAACTTTCTTGAAACAGTTTAAAAACTTCCTGAATACTTCACCAAATGATTTTTTTTTCTGCATGACACATAAAATCTCCAGACAGATGCCATGTGATTATGAAAATTAAACCAAAGGTAAAAGAATCAACATACATTTATAAAATATTTATTGACAGACTTGGTCAATATCACATGAGAATGAGATGCAAAACTGTAAATGGTAATGTTCAATGAACATGTGCAACATGCTATAATAAAGCTGAATGTTCCATTTTTTTTTATTTTATCTGCAAGGCAAGCTCAATCTTTCGATTCCAGATCACAATTTGTACTGAGTTGTTTTTCCTGTATTATCAGATGGAAGCCTGCTGCCAGGTGATATATTCCAATAAATTTCACAGCTGAATCAAGGAGGCTTCATTTTTGATATAGCAGCTGTCAGAATGACCCTTTTTGCCCTATGTTCCAGTCCCTTGAGACCTACATGTATATTCCAGCCTCATGTGCCCTATATTCCAAACTTGGCTGGAGTTCTCCTTGGGGTGCTTGGCTCGCTTCTACCGGGGGTAGCTATTTCTCTTCTGGAAATAAATCAATTTAACAATCGTTAAATGTGTTAACAGATTTTAATACTGAAGAACTGTTAATAGATAAGCCACAACTAATTTCCGTTTGTCTCAGATGATGGCAAGTAAACCAGTTAATTGTAAGGGAGATAATTCTTTAAGCTAAAAATGATAACAAAATGGAGAAATTTTGTTTCTAAAACTAGTTATGTGATTAAGGAATATAAAGGCAGAATTCCATTTTTTAAAGACAATAGTGAAAATAATTTCTACCTATGGATGTACATTATACCGTATAAGTAGAATTTTTAGTGAGGATTTAATTT
>NW_026936751.1:387500-530000 GCF_032062105.1 Saccostrea cuccullata
CTGGGGGTCATGATTTTTTATAATTTAATATCTACACTACCCAAGGATGCTTCCACGTAAGTTTCAGCTTTCCTGGCCCAGTGGTTCTTGAGGAGATTTTAAAAGATTTGTTCTATATATTCCTATGTAAAACTTGGATTCCCTATTGTGGCCCCGCCCTACCCCCGGGGGTCATGATTTTAACAATTTTATATCTACACTACCCAAGGATGCTTCCACATAAGTTTCAGCTTTCCTGGCCCAGTGGTTCTTGAGAAGAAGATTTTTTAATGACCCCACCCTATTTTTGTCTTTTCTTGATTATTTCCCCTTGTTAGGGGGTAATGGTCCTTCATTTTCACAATTTAAACTCCCCTTCACCCAAGGATGCTTTGTACCAAGTTTGGTTAAAATTGGCCCATTGGTTCTTGAGAAGAAGTCGAAAATGTGAAAAGTGTACAGACGGACAGACAGACGGACAGATGACGGACAAAATGTGATCAGAAAAGCTCACTTGAGCCTTTGGCTCAGGTGAGCTTATAAACATTAGAGCCCCACCCTAACACAAGAAGACCTGACCCAGGGGCCTGAAATTCACAAATCTCAAAGAGGCATCCTTCCTCATCATAATTATGCAGAAAAGAAGATTTTAAAAAACAAGAGGCCCATGGGCCACATCGCTCACCTGAGCACTATGGCTAGGAAAAAGTAGAAATTGGTTTATTATTGAAAAGTTTAAATCCAAAAGTAGTCCCATGACCAATCATGGCTTTGCTATTCTTGAGAAGATGATTTTTAGAATCTACACTACCTGAGGATGCTTCCATATAAATATGATCAATTCTGGCTTTGCTATTCTTGAGAAGAAGATTTTTAAAGAATTTTCCTATATATTTCTATGTAAAACTTTGGTCGGCCATTGTGGCCCCGCCCTACCCCCCGGGGGTCATGATTTGAACAAACTTGAATCTACACTACCTGAGGATGCTTCCATATAAATATGATCAATTCTGGCTTTGCTATTCTAGAGAAGAAGATTTTTAAAGAATTTTCCTATATATTTCTATGTAAAACTTTGGTCGGCCATTGTGGCCCCACCCTACCCCCAGGGGTCATGATTTGAACAAACTTGAATCTACACTACCTGAGGATGCTTCCATATAAATATGATCAATTCTGGCTTTGCTATTCTTGAGAAGAAGAATTTTAAAGAATTTTCCTATATATTTCTATGTAAAACTTTGGTCGGCCATTGTGGCCCCGCCCCACCCCTAGGGGTCATGATTTGAACAAACTTGAATCTACACTACCTGAGGATGCTTCCATATATATATATGATCAATTCTGGCTTTGCTATTGTTGAGAAGAAGATTTTTAAAGAATTTTCCTATATATTTTTATGTAAAACTTTGGTTGGCCATTGTGACCCCGCCCTATCCCCGGGGGTCATGATTTGAACAAACTTGAATCTACACTACCTGAGGATGTTTCCCCATAAGTTTCATCTTTCCTGGTACAGTGGTTCTTGAGAAGAAGATTTTAAACATACCACCAAATTTTCATTAATTCCCAATTATCTCCCCTTGAAAGAGGGCGTGGTCCTTCAATTTCACAAACTTAAATCCCCTTCACCCAAGAATGCTTTGTGGCAAGTTTGGTTGAAATTGGCCCAGCGGTTCTTGAGAAGAAGTCGAAAATGTGAAAAGTTTACAGACAGACAGACAGACAGCTAGACAGACGGACAGACAGACAGACGGACTGATGGACGCTGGACAAAATGTGATAAAAAAAGCTCATGACCCCCGGGGGTAGGGTGGGGCCACAATGGCTGATCAACGTTTTACATAGGAATACATAGGAAATTTTTTTTAAAATCTTCTCAAGAAGCATTGAGACAGGAAAGACGAAACTTATGTGAAATCATCCTCCGGTAATGTAGATTCAAATTATTCAAATCAAGACCCCTGGGGATAGGGCAGGGCCACAATTGCCGATCATAATTTTACAAAGGAATATATAGGAAAAATCTTTAAAAATCTACTTCTCAAGAACCATTGAGACATGAAAGATGAAACTCATGTGAAATCATCCTCAGGTAGTGTAGATTCAAGTTTGTTCAAATCATGACCCCTGGGGGTAGGGTGGGGCCACAACGGCCGATCAAAGTTTTAACATAGGAATCTATAGGAAAAGTTTTTAAAAATCTTCTTCTCAAGAAGCATTGAGACAGGAAAGATGAAACTCATGTGAAATCATCCTCAGGTAGTGTAAATTCAAATTATTCAAATCAAGACCCCTGGGGATAGGGCAGGGCCACAATTGCCGATCATAATTTTACAAAGGAATATATAGGAAAAATCTTTAAAAATCTACTTCTCAAGAACCATTGAGACATGAAAGATGAAACTCATGTGAAATCATCCTCAGGTAGTGTAGATTCAAGTTTGTTCAAATCATGACCCCTGGGGGTAGGGTGGGGCCACAACGGCCGATCAAAGTTTTAACATAGGAATCTATAGGAAAAGTTTTTAAAAATCTTCTTCTCAAGAAGCATTGAGACAGGAAAGATGAAACTCATGTGAAATCATCCTCAGGTAGTGTAAATTCAAATTATTCAAATCAAGACCCCTGGGGATAGGGCAGGGCCACAATTGCCGATCATAATTTTACAAAGGAATATATAGGAAAAATCTTTAAAAATCTACTTCTCAAGAACCATTGAGACAGGAAAGATGAAACTCATGTGAAATCATCCTCAGGTAGTGTAGATTCAAGTTTGTTCAAATCATGACCCCTGGGGGTAGGGTGGGGCCACAATGGCCGATCAAAGTTTTAACATAGGAATATATAGGAAAAATCTTTAAAAATCTTCTTCTCAAAAACCATTGAGACAGGAAAGATGAAACTCATGTGAAATCATCCTCAGTTAGTGTAGATTCAAGTTTGTTCAAATCATGACCCCTGGGGGCAGGGTGGGGCCACAATGCCTGATCAAAGTTTTACATAGGAATATGTAGGGAAATCTTGTAAAATCTTCTTCTCAAGTACTGCAAAGCCATGATAAGTGATATCCATATGGAGGCATTCTCGGGTAGTGTAGATTCTAGTTTTCAAATTATAACCATCAGGCCACAATCGTGGATCCAAGTTTTACATTAAAATATTTTTTTAAATCTTCTTCTCAAGAATAGCAGAGCCATGATTAGTCATATTTATATAGAAGCATCCTCAGGTAGTGTAGAATTAAATTTGTTCAAATCATAACCCCCAAGGGTAGGATGGGGTCTCAATGGTGGATTAAAGCATCTTCATGTATTGAAGATCAAATTTGTTCAAATCATGACCCTTTGGGGTAGGGAGGGAAACAATGGGGGAATCAAATTCAAATCATAACAAAGTAATATAAAGTAAAACAAGTTAAACAAAATGTAAACTTTTAAACCCTTTTTCCTCAAGAACAGCAAAGTTATATGCTGTATTGATATGGAGGCATTCTCAAGTAGTATTTTAATTCAAACCCCCCCTCAACTTTTCAATTCTGATATGATTTGTGCTCTGGTGAGCGATGTGGCCCCTGGGCCTCTTGTTATTGATATACTCCAGAGACCAAAGATGCATCAACTGATAAAGTTTGATGATTCTAAGCCAACAAGTGGTTGAAATATTTACGAATTTCTTTATAAAAGGCTTATTATTCTAAAAGTTATAGATAGAAAATTTATAGAAAGCTGGATGTACAGTCAGAAAGAGTCTTTACTTTAAGGTTCCTCATAGCAGGGCCCCATTGAATTATTTTGACCCCAAAGTGAACTTTTATTGTAATAGTGAACATGTCTAATACACTGGTAGGTTAACATACACAGTGTACTAGAAATGCGTGCCTTTGGTATTTCTTAGTAATACATCTGTTGCACTTTATGAATAAAATTATTAAAATTGGGTGTAGGGATTATTGTTTGGGCAGTGTATATCTTAAAGAAACATGTAAATTATTGAAAGAAAAGTAGAATGGTGATTTCCTTCCCCTTTGAAGTACTCTACCTCACATGCTGACTCAAGTATTACGACATGCTAAGTGTGTAAATGAGGGATTTGAACAGTTCAAATGTTCAGAACTGGTCGTACATGTAATTTTAAGCAATACCACTTTCATGTACCATAGGTATATATATATGTAATATATAAATCTGTTTTATATACATATATAATTATGTCATTGAGCTTGTATGCTGCTAAAGACAAATTTTCTATAATTTACCAATTCCTTCTTTCATCAGAAGACCTTTGATAAGGTATGAAATAAGATACAACAAACTAATGCAGGAAAGGGAATTTAACGTAATCACAATTGATCCTTTGATCCCCTCACCAACTGTTGCCATATACAAAATCTGTATTGTAATTTTTTTGTGGAACAAAAGAATCTAATTTTGATTGATATATTATAGATTATTAATTTTCATTTATTTTGTACATTTTATCTAACATTGCATAAATAATTTTTATGTAAAAATATACATGTTGAGTATATGTGTGTATAATTTTTTTCACTGAGTGACTCAGTCCAGAAAGTCAACATGCGATAGAAGTGTGGTCACTTGATGCACTCTACTGAACAATACGATATGGTGGGAAAACTCAGTGTGGTGTGATAGGGGGCATCTGTTTGTTACTATAAATAGATGAAGGTTAGCTGGCAGACTGGCACTACAAATGTGCTGAACAGCACTTGTATACAATGACCAATGTATTCTGTGTACAAGAGTGTGGGGATATTGTGTCTGCACACCATACAGTTTTCAGCAACGTGGAGTTGACCTGAACACACATATTTTTTAACATTTATAAAGGTAAGTTTCCAATGCATATGCAGCAAGCATGATCAAGGTCTTTCTGAATAGTACATACATCACGACAAATGCATGCATCTAGATAATAGATATAATATATAAATGAAAGGCTAATAGCTTGTATTTTTTTTTTCCTTTGTATTCCAATACACAATATAATACTTTTATCCCAGTTGTGGCCCCAACCTCTGATCCACGAAGACCATGCATGATTAAAAAGATAGATACACTGGGGGGGGGGGGGGGGGTGCTTGCATTATAATTTTGATTCATCATGGTCTTACTGTTCTTGACAAAAAAATTCATAATATAACCATATACTTGTATATTAATGTAAAATGATCGTCTAGTCTAGACACCTTCACTTATGTAAAATATGATTTAAACAAACTTGTATTTTACCACATATGCTACTAAAATAATCCCACTACCAGTGGTACTCACTTTCTTACTTTTTGTAAAGGATATTTTTCTTTTTGTCTTTTCTCTCTTTTTTAATTTAATTTCTCATGAAAATTTTGACGTGGTAATTAAATTGCATATGATATAGCAAATTTATGGATATACATAGCATTTTTTTAATCCCTGGCAAACCCTTCATAATTCCATGTGAAATTTTATTATTATGATTATAACAAACTCTAATTTTAATTAATGGCTTAAAGAACTGATTTCATTTCCCAGCGGGTTTTAAAAAATTACATCTTTTAAAACCATGTTTTCATAGCTGTAATAGTGTGACCCTCTCCTTTTTGGGGAAGGGGGGATATCAGATTTAAACAATTTGGAGAGGGCTACATTACATGTATTGCATCTGAAGTTTTCAGTATCAAAATCTGATGTGTTGAACTGATATTATTTCTTGTAATTATTCAAATTTGAATTTCAATTCTAAATCATTAGAATACTTGACTACTCCAAAGATACATTTTATTTTCAAAACTTCCCTGAACAGTCATATATGAAGGAAAACATGAATATTTTGAATTTATTTTAGATTTGTGAATATTTGGTATACATTCATAATACACTTCATTTTTAAGGATCTTTGTGTTGTCAACTTGATCCCATATCTTAGCTATAGTATTTTAATTTTGTATTTATCTGCTTATATTATTTAACATCCAATTAATATACATGTTTGAGTATAAGGACCCCATTGGAAATAAGCCATTGGCTTTCATGGGTTATCCTTGGTATACAAATATAATCTTATGTGAATCATATTTATAAATTCATGTCTTTCAAAAATGATTGATTCCGATATTTTATATCAATTATATTGTTTAATGCCATCTTTTATATATATATATCTTAAATTATATTGTGAATATTGCAACGTATGTGTAGTATACCAAATAAATATCTATCTAATTCATTTTAAAGTTCATTTTAAATTCCTTTTATGTTTCAATATATATTCAAATAGAATTTTTGATACCAATTGAATATAGCAAAGGAAATTCACAGGTCCCCAAAACTTTATTTGAACCAAGTTTGACTGTACTCTGGTCACCATGGCTTATTCTTTTGCCATAATAAGTTATTGTCAACAACAAAACAGAACTACTGGGCTTCATTAGAATGAGGAAAATAGTCTTTGTAACACAGATATATACACAATATATTATGCCCCATAATCAAAAATTCAGGGGTTTTAAGTTTTTGCCCTGTCCATTTGTCTGTCTATCTGTTTGTCTGCTAAAACTTACACCTTCTCCATAACTTTTGAGCAGGTGGGTTTCACAGGTGTATTTCTTGTGACAAGAAATTTCTTTTGGTACAGCCAAATTTGACCTTGTGACCTTGACCTTGGGGTTTGACCCATTTTTACCAAAAATTTCCGAACTTTAACCATAGCCACAACTTTAAAATAGTTGGTGCTTCACTGTTACAATAGTCCTTTTATTGGGTGTAAAAATATTTGAACTTGACCTTAGAGTTTGGTCCACTTTTAAAAAAATTCAACCTTCACCATAACCTTTGAACTGTTAGACTAGGGCTTACAATCCTTACATATTTCACATGTATATTCCTTGTGACAAGACCTTACTTAACTTTGAAGACAAACAAGTTTGACCTTCTGACCTTGACCTTAAGGTGTTGCCCCTTTTAAAAACTTTATCCTTGACCATAACTTTTGAACTGTTAGTGCTTTCATATTTCACAGGTGTTTTCCTTGTGAGACCTTCCTTTGGGTACCAACAATTTTTATCTTTTGACCTTGACCATGGAGTTTAACTTGCATTTGAAAATTTTCACCCCCTGCTTTAAGCTGCAATACAGGGGCATCAATGTTTCAAAAACACATCTTGTTGTACTCATGATAAGGAATCTATGCATAGCATGGTTTGCTTGTTTGTTTAATGTCCCTTCACATTTTTCACTCATATTGAAAAGCCCCCGCTTGCCAATAGAAGGCTGCAAACTTAAATATGTACTTAGGGCTTTAGGCTTTTGAGCAGAGAAGAATCTCCCTACTGGATTCGAAGCCACGACTTAAAGGTGACTCTAGAGCAATGCTCTAACCACTGTGCCACAAAGGTGAAAGTGGCAGAGATATTTCTGATATGGCTTTTCTGATAAGTCACAAACTATTGTAAATGATCAGAACACTAACATATAATTTAAACTCTGACACAATACTCATAGGTCATCACTACACCAGAAGCCAGAAAGGTTTGGTATTATGAACATTAAGACTGCATCTGAACTTTTTTAACATAATGAAAATTTCGTCCACACAAAATGGAGATTCTTATAAAAATTTCTAAAATACAGACAGCTTTAAACAGGTCCTGTATGTAATTACCTATACAATGCTGTATTCTGATTACATGGTCAATGCTATATTTCTGTATAGTTATACAGTTGTATTTTGGAATTTTGACATCTTGAATACTATGAACAAGTCACAGTGAATTGGAAGCCTCAACTCTTTCCATGCATTTTAACCCCTATATCTAAGTCTTCAGTCCTCGCTAGTTTTTTTAGCTCACCTGAGCCGAAGGCTCAAGTGAGCTTTTCTGATCAAAATTTGTCCGTTGTCTGTCGTCGTTGTAGTCGTTGTCGTTGTTGTCGTTGTTGTCGTCGTTGTCGTAAACTTTTCACATTTTCATCTTCTCCTCAAGAACCACTGGGCCAATTTCAACCAAAACTTGGCACAAAGTATCCTTGGGTGAAGGGGATTTAAGTTTGTTCAAATGAAGGGCCACGCCCTTTTCCAAGGGGAGATAATCATGATTTAGAGAAAAATTATTGGCATTTTTAAAAAATCTTCTCCTCAAGAACCACTGGGCCAGGAAAAATGTAACTCATGTGGAATCATCCTCAGGTAGTGTAGATTCAAGTTTGTTCAAGTCATGACCCCCAGGGGTAGGGCGGGGCCAAAATGGCCGATCAAAGTTTTACATAGGAATATATAGGAAAAATCTTTCAAAATCTTCTTCTCAAGAACCACTGGGCCAGGAAAGATGAAACTCATGTGGAATCATCCTCAGGTAGTGTAGATTCAAGTTTGTACAAGTCATGACCCCCGGGGGTAGGGCGGGGCCAAAATGGCCGATCAAAGTTTTACATAGGAATATATAGGAAAAATCTTTCAAAATCTTCTTCTCAAGAACCATGGAAACAGGAAAGATGAAACTCATGTGAAGTTATCCTCAGGTAGTGTAGATTTAAGTTTGTTCAAGTCATGACCCCGGGGTAAGGGTGTGGCCAAAATGGCCGACCAAAGTTTTACATAGAAATATATAGGGAAACCTTTTTAAATCTTCTTTTCAAGTACTTCAAAGCCAGGATTAGTAATATTTGTATGGAATCATCCTCAGGTAATGTAGATTCTAGTTCGTTCAAATTATGATCCCCTTGGGGGTTAAAATTCACCCCCCCTCCCCAACTTAACTTTCAGTTCTGATCTGATATGTGTTTTTTCCTAGCTGATGTGCTCAGGTGAGCGCTGTGGCCCCTGGGCCTCTTGTTTTTGGTTCTATTGAGTTTAAAGGTATGACTGTATGTACTTGCCTTGACAGTCATGATTAGTTCATGGTACACGATATAGTCGGGGTTATATCCCATGCCGTACAGCGAGCTGGTGGGATGAAGATGACAAGGCATTCCAGTACGCACATTAACGTACTCCCCTATCCCCTGAAACATACACAACACTGAGTAGTATACACAGTAATTATATATAGTAGTGCAATAAAAAAAACATTTCATACACTAGACTGTTATCCATACATCATATGAATGTCTCTCTGTTAATTTATTACAGACAAAATAATTACATGTGTTCCTCATTTCTTTAAAGTACTCTTTCTTCTTTGAATACAGAATTTTTTCTCTCTAAATTGTTCATGAGTCAAATAAGTTCTTTAATAACAGCCCCCCCCCCCTTAGTTTCCATTAACAAGAACTTTTTTAGTTTGCTTTAAAGTTAAAAAATGCAAAAAACCGCTAATATTCTGGACTTCTAATGGCAACCAATCCCAGTATTTGCAACAAGGAACTTATTTTATACCTTGAGTCGAGCAGCTTGATGGAAATATGCGGAACATATACACTTGCGGATGACATCCCACTCGTTTCCACATGAGACTAGCTCCATTTTCTGTTGATCCATTATTTCCTTTAGTTGTTGTCTCACTTCTCTTACCTGATAAATAAAAATCAAAAATGTACATAATAATTACAATTACCCAACTATTCTACCAAGTAAATAATGTACCCAAAAAACACTAAAATTGCCACCTATTTAATAATAATCTGATGATACTCTCACATTTATTTAAAGCAATATGAGCTGCATTTTTGAGAATTTTATTTTGCTGGTAAAATGTGTTATTCTGATTAATCTGTATATAATCTAAACCCTTATGATCAATAAGACCAAAATAAAGTTTCAAAATGTTTCAGAAGAAATATTTCTGTACAACCAAATGTACAGTATGATATAAGAAATCATTATTGTACAGGACGACAATAATTCAATTTTGCTTCAATTAAAGCTTATAAAAAGTTCTTCCAAGGCAAATATGAACAACAGAATTTTAGAAATGTTCTATTTTTCTGTCATTGAAATAGTTAATTACAAATTTGCAACTTTTTCTTTCGATGTCAAACATGCAGCTCATATTGCTTTAAAAAATTATTTAAATTCCCCATTTTTGTTATTAAAGTTTTTGTTTCACGCAGGATTATGAAAACAGTAAATCATAGGTTTTGTTTGTTGTTAAATGTTCCTCTCGGAAAAAATTTTCATTTATATGGAGAGGCCACCACTTGCCAGTGGAGAGCTGCACATTTTGCCCTATACTCGGGACTCAGGGCCATTGAGCAGTGAAGGGTCTTTTTTCGTGCCAGCACCTACTGCGACACAGGACCTCAGTTTATATGGTCTTATCCAAAGGACCAGTCTCTACGTCCCACAGTGGAATTTGAACCTGCGATGTAAGGATCAACTCCTTACTCCACAACTCTAAGGCAGACATTCTAACCACTGCGTCACATGGGCAACTGTAAAGCAGTAGTAAATTGACTAATATACTCAATGAAAATAAAAAAAAATTAAGAAAAATTATAAAAAAAATTGACAAAACTTTTGAAAATAAATCTAATTGGAGATTTAAATAAATATACCCAGTACTTTTAATTTATTTGCCTGGTAGCAATTTTGACTCATTAACCTATGAAAGGTTATGCTGGGCATGCAGGGGAATTTTGTTTACATTTGTATTACAAGTGCAGGGTGCAGCCTTGCCATTATCTGAAAGAATTAATTTACTGCTTTTATGAGGAATTTGATACAATTTATGTTCAGTTAAATGAGAAGAATGTAATAAAGTGCATCTACCCAGTCCACATTAGTACGTATTCAAAGCCTCTAACAAGATGTGCACTTTTGTATTATTTTGAATGGGAGCCCCCTTATCTGATGTCGACTTTTGTCTGCTTTTTTTTTCAACATTTATAGATGTACCTTTCTGTGAGGCAGACTTGCATTTTATGGGCAATAACTTTTAAAAAGAATTGTCCAGAATCCAGGGGCCTGTTTTACAAAAGAACTTACGACTAAGATCAAAAACTTCAGATTATTGTAAAATTTTGCATAATTAATAATTCTCTTTGAAATTGTTTGTGTAAAAAATATCTTACCACATTCCTTTTAAGGAGTTTAAAATAATTTTCTATATAAAATTAATTAAAAAGTTATCTGAAGAATTAGATTTGGTCTTAAGTCGTAAGTCCTTTTGTAAAATGGGCCCCAGAGTCACCTTCAGCGATAACTTAAATCAACTTACTTAATAAACAATGCTCCAAACAACACAGAATAAATTAATAGGTTTTATTATATAAAAATTTTATGGGGAATTTTAGTGTAGGTTAACCAGCTAAAATGATGAGTTTTTCGTTTTTTTTTTAATTTTAAACAGGTTATTTATTCAATAAAATTTGCTTTTATGTAAATAATGCATTTTGAACAAAGTATCCATAATTTCATACATCAAATATTAGTTTCATCAATGCTTTACAAATGTTATGTACATATGTACCAAGGTTTGGTCTCATACCGTTAAACCTTGATAATCTGGCGCCAAAAATCCAGATGCTTGACCCTTCCTGATGCTTTGTGGGGAACATAATATACAGAGATATCTACTCATTATAAAAGTTATACATGTATTTGACCAGTAAACTGAATGCTTCATTTATCCAGATGATTTACTTGGGAACACATGTGGCCTAATTGTTGATTGAACGTTTTTAGCTCACCTGAGCCGAAGGCTCAAGTGAGCTTTTCTGATCACATTTTGTCCGGCGTCCGTCTGGCTGTCTGTCCGACTGTCTGTCTGTAAACTTTTCACATTTTCGACTTCTTCTCAAGAACCGCTGGGCCAATTTCAACCAAACTTGCCACAAAGCATCCTTTCGTGAAGGGGATTCAAGTTTGTTCAAATGAAGGGCCACGCCCTCATTCAAGGGGAGATAATTGGGAATTAATGAAAATTTGGTGGTATGTTTAAAAAATCTTCTTCTCAAGAAACACTGTGCCAGGAAAGATGAAACCTATGGGAAAGCATCCTCAGGTAGTGTAGATTCAAGTTTGTTCAAATCATGACCCCCGGGGGTAGGGCGGGGCCACAATAGTTTTACATAGAAATATATAGGAAAATTCTTTAAAAATCTTCTTCTCAAGAATAACAAAGGCATGATTGATCATATTTGTATGGAAGCATCCTCTGGTAGTGTAGATTCAAGTTTGTTCAAATCATGACCCCCAGGGGTAGGCGGGGCCACAATGGCCGACCAAAGTTTTACATAGAAATATATAGGAAAATTCTTTAAAAATCTTCTTCTCAAGAATAACAAAGCCATGATTGATCATATTTATATGGAAGCATCCTCAGGTAGTGTAGATTCAAGTTTGTTCAAATCATGACCCCCGGGGGTACGGTGGGGCCACAATGGCCGACCAAATTTTTAAATAGAAATATATAGGAAAATTCTTTAAAAATCATCTTCTCAAGAATAGCAAAACCATAACTGTACAGAGGTTTACTTTTGGATTTAAACTTTTCAATAATAAAACCAATTTCTACTTTTTCCTAGCCACAGTGCTCAGGTGAGCGATGTGGCCCATGGGCCTCTTGTTTTAATTTGAAATTATGTTTTTCTTGAAGTTGATTGAGACGTAAACACTTTTAAGTGTAGTGATAATTTATAATAATTGTATCAGATTAATATTTAAAAAAAAAATAAAAAATACAAATGTATATTTATATCACAACAAAATGCCACAAATTCAGAATTTTGAAAAAAACTTTTATTCTACCATCGCATTAATGTAATGTAAATGGCTTAGCCTAGTTTATTAAACTTATATTAAACAGCAAAACTCATTTAGTACGAACACAACTATTGCGAATTCACGGATATAGTGAAGTTAACTTGGATCCCCAGCTTTATAAATTTAACTAATTCCTTATACGGATATAACGAATTACAGATATAGCGTAGTAATTTCATAGGTCCCAGTTACTTTGTTATAACTGAGTTTTACTGTACTAAGTTTGCATGTGCAAATGGATCCTGTTGTCTAAATGAATACAAAATCATTTTATTTTTATCAATGCTTTTACAAAAAATTAAAGCACCAATGTAACTTTTTCAACTCTCCAAGGTAGTGGTGACATAGTTTTTGAATACTAAATATTTTTCATGCAAATTTTTTCTTGATCAAAGCACTTTATATATAAAGCCACCTAACTCTATCAGAATTTAATGTGTCACACGGGTACATTATAGGTGTGACATCACCATGCAGCTCTCTGTCGATCTTATGGCCATAGCTTTTCTTTGATAGAATAATAATGTTAATTTTACTTTTTTGCAATATTTATGTGGTCCTATTATTTAAAATTTAAAAGGAAAAATAAATTAAATTTTCAGATATTTATCTTCTGCATTGCAAACTAAATGGAATTATTTTTTATTGCAAAAAAAAAAATCTACAATAAATAAATTTTACTTTGGACACAGAAAAGAATACGGTCACTATATGATTGAGTTTTTTAATCAGCATTGGATGTTAAAGAAAATTTATAGGCTAAAACTCACCTTTCTCATCGCCTTGATGTGAATAAAGTGCTCATTGCACCAAGTGGCCGAGTACCTAAATAAAGAAAAAAAAAAGAAAAAAGATCCAATATGTATAAAACAAAACATTTTTAATTAATACTTAAAAGACCTCTTTTATTTTTTTTTTTAACCTATTCAATTTCTAGCATTTTTTTTTTATTTTGAGACAAAAAAGTTTATTCATTTCATTCTCCAATGAAACAAATTTAAGAATCTCAAAGTTGACCCTCTCGGAGGATTTTCTATGATAATTTGAGATACAGTAAGAGTTTACCCATTTCTTTTCCACTGTTGATAGACGTTTAAGATGGTCAGATGGTCACTCTCAGGCACCTGGAATTTCTCCCTGGCATTATCTGAGTCTTCCTCACGCCCCTTTGGTCGGTAAAAAATGGCAGGCACTGACAACATGGACACAATTATCTACAGAAAAAAAAATAAATTGATTAATGGCAAAGGACAAGGCATCATATCAGCTGAATTTGAATCATTTGAGATATAAAAATCAAAACAGTTAATTAAGGTTGTGACTTAAATGATGTTTGTTTTAAAACCAACACCGATTTTGGTTCAAAGCATAAGTGATTGCCATTAGAAAGTAGCAAACTGAATCTTTTACCAAACATCATCAATTCTGAGATTTTGGTCACTCTGGAGATACTTATTACTTTGAGAAAAACAGAGCACATACTTGCTTATCTAAGATTTTCATACATAAGACATACTTATGCATGAATTTTATAAATATGGTGGATAGGCAAACTTTTTAAAAACAAAATTGCCTCATATTGATGAAAACTTGAAGAAGAAAAACACTTAATCTAATTAGAAATTGACCAATATTATGACCTTCCAGTGACCTTTATGTATCTTATCACTTGAAAACTAATACTCATATTGAAAACAGATGACAAGTTTCAGATATGAACTATTGCATTATTCCAGATTTAAGACATCTTAAAACAGAGGGCAAATAGGGGTCAGAGCCTATTTTGATCCTTATTGGTGTTTATTTATCTCCCCTTAGAAAACCTTTTTAGTAATAATACCAGGGTGTGACCCAAAATGATAATTTAAAAAAAAAATTATTTCAATTCTTTTTTTATTTAATATTTGGATGCTTTGAGGGAACTTTTTAATTGATAATGAAAACATTAATGAATCTACCGGTATATTTTTACTAATTTTGGAAATAGATCATGGGGTGCCAGTTGACTGACAAGGCTTGACAAGGATTCTACTTCTTTATTACAACATATACTTTTTTAAGTACATATTTTTCAGACCCTGTTCATGGTTCCATCAAAGTTCCAAAGGCAACTAGAGGTATTGTGAGCAAAGAGCTCACCAAACGATACCCCCTGCCTCCCATATGGCTATAATGGCAAAGTCCATGTTTTGCTGTGGCCGGGAAACCCAAAATATGTGTCGGATCAAAAAGTAAAATAGGAGGTCACAATGGCAATATGTAATAAAGATTCTGTGAAAGTTTCATTAAATTTCACTCAGTGGTATAAGAGGAGTTGTGGATAAGAGATGGGTACCCCAAAGCGTAAAAGACAGACGGACGGACGGACAGCTAGACGGACGGACATACCGATTACTATATACCCTCTCGCTTTTCAAGAGGGGGGTATAATGATCTGAATGGATATCAGGAGACTTCAAATAAGTTTAGTTATTTTTTGGCTGAGCAGTGTTTTTTTTTAATATATGAGTCTGACCCTCCATTTTTACAGGGTTAAATTTACAGTATGGAAGTGTGTGATTGGTATTAAACCTGTATATTAGTAGGTCAAGTATTGAAAAGTTTACACAAAACTGGATAACCTTGGGTTACCTAACATGAATCAATGTTTACTTTAAAACAAAACAGGTAAAAAATGTACTTGACCATGTTGACTTTGATTTATATATCAATATACCGTGGTATTATTTTAAAATGGGGGGTCAATGTTCGTAAATAAGGAACATTTTGTTGGTTCAAAGGGACATACGGTAATTCAGTGGGTAACGTGAATATTCATATGATTCAGAGAATAATATATATAGACAAAATAATTATTTGTGGGGATGTAAATTCATGAATAAGGGTTACCCATGAAATCCATCAACATTGGTCCCCCCAGAGCAATGGTGCTTCCACAGTAATCCTCTAAACCTTACATCATTTAAAAAGAATTTTATTCCAAAATTAGACTTGTTCCTACAGAGGGTGCCTGGGTAAAATAATTCTCTTCTCTCAAGAAGGTTAAGGTGAAATTAGAAAAGAGAGACCCATAGGCCACAATGCTCACCTGGGCCATTATTCTCTTTATGACAGATGAATATGTTTATAAGTAGATATACATTTGCTAAGTGTGCACATGAAATTGTAAGTCCATAATTTCAATAATTTGAATTTACAGTTAATGCAGCAGTTAAACTGCTTTAGTATATCACTGTATTAAGTGGCTTGTAAAACTCAATTTAAGTATTTAAATTTATTAAATTTTTGTTTCATGTTTTAATGGCTTCTTCTGGCTCTTCCAAGTGCATAGTGACATATTCTAACAACTTATGAATATGAATATATTTATATAACCCAGCCACTAAAACAAATCCTCCATATGTAAACATTCAAGAGTGTGACATTACACACCTTTGCTTCAGAATTTGAATACAAATTCATACATGTATATATAATATATGCAGGTCAACTGAGTACAAAAATGACACATGGTGTAGGTTCAAACAGCCTGACTGAATCAAGCTAGCCTATCAACCTTACTTCTCTGTAACACAATGAGGAGAATGTTATTCCTGTAAACAAAGCCAATGTCAGTACCCAGCTCTGAACCCAAAGCTATCTGAACACCTCTTAAAATGAATAGGAATTTTATTCAGCACTCTAGTGAGATACATTCATCTTGAAAAGAAAGATGCTAGTCAATGCAGAAATCTACCTGACAATTTACCTGGCACCACCCCGCCCACAGGTGTAAAGTTCTGAGGGACAGTAGCCTTAGTGGACAAAGACCCCACTGGGATTCTGCTGTGGAGAAGTTTTTATATAGAATACCAATATATAGAGAGACTGCAGATAGGTGGAGGAGAATAAACTTATAAATCAGAATAAACATAAATCATAGACACTCATTTCTCATTTCTCCATTGCATCACCTTGAAATAAACATGTTGTTGTCAGTTTCGTGTTTTTCTATCTTAATTTATTGCTTTTAAGATGGCCATCGAAATACAGGTTCATAAATTTTCTATCAGTAATGGAAGTCAATAATATACATCTTCAGTCACAATATCAATATAGACACAAAAACTTTACTTCCTAACTTTTTTTAATTACCCTAATACATTTACAAGATATGGTAAATTGGGTTTTTTTGCAGGGTAAAGGGGAGGGGTGGTGGTTATTTTTTGACAGAATTCAGATGACTGTGATATCAAACTGAATATACCTAAAATTTACTACTTTTCATATTAAACTATTAATTCAAACTTAAAATTCTAATCCCATATTTAAACATGAAAAAAAAAAATCAATTAGCTTTTAAAACTATAATTCAGAACAAGCATCACTGATTTAAGGTTAACATATCATCTAATGATAGAGCAATTCTACTATTATTTATTTATTTATTCTATCAATTCTACACAATTTTATCTTTATTTTAAGATACAGTTCAAGTTTCACTGTACCCAGAACCTTTCCTTTCCCACTTAATCAATCAGGGATTCTTTTGTTCCCTATCTGGTTCAATGGGGAGGAAAGAAATAAAAACAAATCCCCCATTTAGTGCCAACATACTGAAGTGTTCAAAAAAGGAAGCTTTCCAAACAGATCTTCAAGTACCAAATCAATAGATGTTTATGGTGTAATTTACGTCTCGTGTGTACACCTTGGATTTGGACCAATGAACAGGTCCGGTATATAAATAGATACTCTGAATACACTTTCTATATTTACCATTTGTAGTGTCGGATGCTCCCTATTATATTCCTTAATCCAACGTAAGTGTAAGATTACCATGATTCTATTACTTTACATTACATTGTTATAAAATATAGAATTTAAAGGAGGGAATAAATATTTCTAAATTCATTTGTTAAAAAAAAAAAATCAAATGAAACAAGATTTGTATTTTATGTTTTGATGCAAATTTAAAATGAGAAAAATTTCAAATTAATTTATATACACAATATCACTAAAAATATTTGTAGTATTGATTGTTTAATTAATTTTTACATTATTATGACCTCTAATGGCTAATAAATAGCAAGACTTTTTCGACTTTTTTTTTAATTAAAAAAGTACCCTATGTGTTGCAATAGTGATAATTTATCCCCCTTTTTCAAATTTCCAATTTTAGCCAAATCTGGACCTTAAATTC
Source organism: Saccostrea cuccullata (assembly GCF_032062105.1). Classification (NCBI taxonomy): domain Eukaryota; kingdom Metazoa; phylum Mollusca; class Bivalvia; order Ostreida; family Ostreidae; genus Saccostrea; species Saccostrea cuccullata. Next base: position 405,358 of record NW_026936751.1, read on the forward strand.
AATTACAAAAAATATGCATCTTAATTTGCTTATATACAATTTACATTTATAAACTAATAAATTAATGATAATATTTGTGTAAAAATGTTAAATATACCTCAGATCATCAGAATTAACATGACCAATACTTTTATAAAACTAATTATAGGTATCAAATTTTCTATAAAAATAAAACCCAGTGAAAAATAAAGTTTGCTAACAAATGTCAAAGAACCTGACAAGAAAGCAACTTATATCCACTAAAAATTTGATCATAAATTATAATTAGATTTTGCCTAATATTCTTTTTTTTTAAGTGAAACTTAAATGTAAGAAATTAAATCCACAGATTTCAAAATTTGAGGAAGTTACTGGAAAAATGAACAATTAGACACTGACTTTCTACGTGTGATGTGATGTGTAATTATATAAAATAGCTCCCAGTAAAGTTCTGGCCCAGACGAGGGAAAGACAAACATGAACTTTACAGATGGAATCTGATCTTATAAAGTAGTGAAACTGTGTTAAACTGAGTATGGATTGACAGAGTCCAAGTTCAAATTATGCCTTCAAATATTGGTACATGGTGTACATTTATAACATGTATAAACTTTATACAAACTGATCAGAGGTACTATGACATATAGTATACATGTAACCAGTGTTTGAAACTGGCTGTAAAAGTAGCTAGACATGCAGGGCTGACTGCTAGTAAAAGTTGTCCTGCCAAAAATGTACTAGCCCGAAAAAAGTTCATTTTAGCAATAACTTAATGTGAATGGGGGCAGCTCACTATATATTCAATCCCCGACCTGTAGACTGATGAATTCAACCAGTTTGCATGTTACACTTTGCAACCAGTAATATTAGTTGATTTGAGATAGTGTTATCAAATATCTGAATTTTAATTCATGGAAAAATTTTACACTTCCCGCCAGGCATCAAAACGTGCAAATTTGTTTGCCCATGACAAAATTTGTGCATCTAGGGAGGTCAGGCGCACGGTTATTTCAAACACTGATGTAACTATAATCATAATTTTAAAAAAATTAAGGGGGGATATCCAGAAAAAAATACATTTTTTTCCCAGATTTTTTCTTAATTTTGAGTTGACATTAGTTCCACAAATAATAACAAGTATATCAAAGTTGTGGGATAATTTTGACCTTTAGTTATAATGACCTTAGCCTGACTCATTATTTTCAATGGACAATAATAATTCCAGATACAATAGATGAATTTCAGTCAGTTCAGATAGCCAGATGGATATAATGAATCTTAATAATGGATACATTTTAGGAATGTCAAAAATAGAAAAATATTTTAAGTTTAACTTTAATTTTTCTCTCTCTCTTTTTTTTTTTAATTGTAAAATATAAACAATAAATGTGTCATTATGCAGGCAATAGGATAGGTCGTGCCATGATAATGGTATTTATCTAGATTTTAATCAAGAATTGAGGTGCTAGGGGCATGTAACTTAGGAAAGTAAATGACGCACAGACCTTACATTTGATAGACTTAAATAACCTATTCTACAAGGTGTTACGGAAAAAAGAAAATAAGCAAACACAATACAGTTTATTTCCTGTTAAATAGAGGGTAAAAATGGGAATGTTACTTTGAAGCCAATATCTAATTGAAAAATGAAAGCTATGTTTTAAATATTTAGATATGTATCATTATATTGTCTTTTTTAAAATGTAAATAATTTTAGGAACATTATATAAAAACAAGTTCTCCACATTTTTTACATTCATCGACTATTAAGTTTTTCTTATACATGAATCTTGACCTAGGAATAATTGACAAACACCAGATAAAATGATGGATGAAAAACAAACAATTCTTGATAAAAATACTTTATTTGATCCTTAGCTCTGCTAAGAACCAATTTTTGAAATCAAGCTATCTACACTTGTATACCATTTTAACAAGTTTTTTTTCTGCATTCTTGTAGGCAAAATGCTCAAGAAGACCAAAATCTGGCTGTTACAACTGACCTCTGTAACCTTGACCTTTGTTACCTTGACCTACTCCTATCAGATAGAGGACCTCTCCAAGGACTGTCAGTACAATGTGAGTGAGACTCTTGGCACCATGGTTACATGTTACTATGGAAACAAAACCACCATTCCTAAGTTACTGAATGAAAGTAGGCCTTATCTGGACCAAGAGTCTTGGAAATCTTTGACAGTTCTAGGAAATTCCATCATGACCATATTTCCAGTGGATTACTTTGAAGGAATTAGGGAGATAGAAACACTCCGCTTCCATAACACCTTAATGAAAACAATACCCAACATTTTTATGAACCTGCAACAGGTTAACACAATGGACTTTTCTTTCAATGAAATAGAGGACATGAGTGCCGCTAACATACAAAAGCTTGGTATCCATCTCCTAAATTTGTCCAGAAATGCCATTACCTTTTTGGAGCAGGATGATTTGTCATGGATTCCTTCTGTTGAAATTCTAGACCTTTCAAATAACATGATAACTGAAATTCCAACTGGTTTCTTTGGACCAACAAGACTGATCAGGAAACTGCTTTTATCTTACAATTCCTTGAGGGTCCTCACTGAACATTTATTTTCTGGGTTGGAAACTTCTCTTCAAGAACTGTATCTAGCAGAAAACAAGATTTCTGACATTCATCCCAATTCTTTAAGTAAGTTAATTGAACTGAAACTGTTGGATTTGTCAGGAAACCCATTTAATTTGAAAATGGATGCAAGTTCAATCAAACTTCCACAGCACCTAGCACATCTAGATCTACAGAGAACAGCACTCCAGACTCTGAAATTCTGCTCCATCCATCACCTTCATGACCTTGAGTACATCAATCTCCATGGAAACAACCTTGAATGTACTTGTGACCTTGTCTGGGTTAGTCAAAACTTGCAGCTCCATAACAATTTCTTCCCTAATTATAGACATGAGAGTTCTGAAATTCAGTGCAAAAACTTGAATGCCAATACAAAGAATGTTTCAACTTTGGAACCAGCATGTAAAAATTTAACTAGGCCCCATTGCTATGAAGACAGCCCACTTTCTCTGCTTCTACAAAATCTACAGGTCCTCCATTACATGGTAGAAATCAGAAAAGGAAAAATCTTGATACATTGGAGTCGTGTGAACTCTTCCCTGATCTATGCCTTCCGTATATCTGTTAAAGAGATGGGATCTAAAGGCTATTTCTATGGCCCTGTTACAATTCATTCTAGTTCAAATTCTTTCACGATTGAAAGTGTTGATCTAAAAAATGTCCAGCTCAAGGTGTGCCTTCATACAATGCTGAATGATTCTTATGATATCTACACTAAGTGTACATTTGTAGAGGATGAATCTTTGACCAGCATTGTGGGGATTTTAGCTGGCATTATTTTCCTCATTCCCTGCATGATTGCTCTCATCCTTGTTATTCATTACGACAGAAAACACACACATTACCGAAACTCGAGGGAAAGGCTTCTGAAAATATCATCAGCATCGGATACCGAAGACAAGGGCAGCGAAGTCTACAAACAGGAAGTGATCGATGACATTGAAATAGGGGTTGTAAAATCTCAGAAGAAACACCTAACAGAGGGAATCGTCCTAAACTCTAAAGACTTATCTACATCACAGGTCTCGGTCAAATTCGTCTCCGAGGAGAATGCTTCCCCAGTGCCAAATGATATCTCAATAGTGGATGGTCATTCAGCCAAAAATCAAACTTGAAGCTGATAATACTAAACTATTGTCTCTTAAGAACTAGATAAACATTTATAAACATTACTTGATTGTTGGTTTTAACCGTTGTTCTGTTTTGTTTGCCATAAGACTGGTGCACATGGCTGTCCACAGATTATTTTCATATTTTAGCTGTAAAGCTGAGTTCACATTGTATTCAAGAGCAGCTGTTATGTGAATTATACATTGTAATAATATAACACACATAAAACGATGATTGATATAATGAACAAATGTTATGACCCTTAAATAGGTCATAAAATGACTATAATATTGTTTTATTAAAGATAATGATGCTATTTGGTATTATTTTGTAACAATGTATATTCCAACAACTCTCACAACAAAAGGTGCTTGTCCTTTTATCTTCTCCACTTCCCCCTGCTGCTGTTTGGCCCCTCCATGAATATGAACAGGACAAACAGTGTTTGTCATGCCCATCTTCCACATTTCTTTTTAATGTCCTTTCATTTTTCTGTCGCACTTTGCCTTTAGATCAGTTTCAAAAAATTGACGTGATATTTTTTACGAACTTCAAATGCTGATACATATTGATGAGATCTATTCAACTTCATAAAAAAATTGCCCTTGACCTTACATTTGACCTTGATTTTGCTTCTCAAAAATTTATGTTTTGAATTAAGATTAAAAGAACTACTCAATATATTTTTATGAAACCTTATATGCTGAGCTATTAAACTCTTCTTAAAAAAAAAATGACCTTTGACTTTTTCTTTGACCTTGATCTTTCTTAATTTTGTAATTAACTTATTTCACAGAAACAAATTAGGATAATTTCATCAAATCTTATAAGCTGGTTCAAATTAGAATGAGTATTCAACTTCATTATTTTTTTTTACCTTGACCTCAGCTTTGTTCTTGATCTCACTTTTCTCAATTAGGTGCTTTGCAAAGGTACAAAGAAATGTTCAGAATATCTATAATATTTTATAATTACCTAAGTTTCAAAGAGACTTTCTAAGACATTTTTATCAAATTTTAAGCTAACAGAAATTAGAAGAGCTATTCAACTTCATCAACATTAATTTTCTACCTTGGGCTTTTCTTTGACCTTGACCTCGTATTTATATATAGCTAAGTTTCAAAGAAAAAAAATTCAAGGTATTTTTATCAAATTGCATATGGATGGACAATATATTCAAACGTTTAAGAATAGTCTGACCTTGACCTTGTAACCTCAAAGTCTACAGGGGTCATCTACATATTCCAGGAACCAGTGTACTAAGTTACATTTCTGTGATGAAAATGTTCACAAAATAATACTGGGTGATTAACTTCTTACATTTATATCCATGCAGTTTGACTTTGAATTAATTTAACTCTGTGACCTCAAAATCAACAGGGGTTATCTACCCCTTATAGGAAACCAGTGTAAGTAATGGGTTTTCAAAAATATTGAAATGTCTATACATTTCAGTATGTCTAGTTTGACTCTTGATCTTTGACCCTGTGACCTTGAAATCAATACGGTTCATTACTCTTCAAGAGGTAATATCCATCAAAGGATTCACAAGATATTTAAAAACAGTCTATTAATTTATACATGTATGTTCATTTTGATTCTTGACTTTTGATTTTGTGACTTCAAAATCAATAGGGGTTACCTACTTCTTTAAATGTAGAAAATTTTATGTTTGAAAAGCAAATGGCTGTTAAGATATCTAGTGGACAATGTCTCATTATGTCTAGAGTAGATGACCTTTGACTTCAAAATCAATTGGGTTCATTTTCTTTTCAGGGGCTTCCAGTATACCAAGTTTGCAGTTTATCAACAAAGATTCTCAAGATATTAAATCAAAAACACTTGTTTTATTGACTACTCAATAAGTGCAAAGCTGACCGCCCCCTTTTCAAGGGAGGCATAATTCAGGAGTAGTATGCTACTGTTCCCTGTGGGCAGGTGAGGAATTATACATTACACTTTTTTCTGAAGGTGACCTTGAATTTCATGCATTTTACACTCTTTGCATTAAACGACCTTTGGTCAAAGTTATATCAAATGACTCAAATCTGTTATGCTCACTCCAGCATCACTGCTCATTATTTGTAAATAAGTCATACTTCAGAATTCTGCTAAAACAAAAATATTACATATCTATTCGCAAACTGGGATGTTTATTTCTTGGAAACTTACTACCTGTTGCTTTTAAATACCCATTATAACTGTGAAATGATGTACGCACCTTAAAATTTCTTCCAACATTAAACAGAAGGTTATTTTATAAAGAAGAAAAACAAGACCACCCACAGATTTCATTTCATTTTTTTTTCCAAATCCAGCCAGGGTGTGAAAAATAAATAGTTAAAAGTGTGAACATCCTTACTGATTAGATGAAATAGTTTACAGGGTTTCTTATTTATATGCTTTAGCATTAAGCATGCTTACTATCTTATGCAGTGGATGTAGCTCATAGGATCTCATTTTCATATCCACCGTTTCAAAGTATTTGATATACTAGATGATATGATAGCTGGACCAATGACCATGACAAAGCTTATCTATTGCTGTCTTCCATTGGATATTTTTTTTCACAAATATGTCTTAAAAATACTGCAAAAAGATGTGACCTACATCTGTCCAAAGCTTTGAAAATGTACTGTCATACACTCTGAAACATCTTCCCCATACTGTTCAGTAACCCCCCTTCATTACCCATTGTAAACGGTGTTTTTAAAAACCTTATGAAGGCCAAAATAAAATTAACTTTGTTTGTACCAGAATTTCTGCACCAGCCCATATAGAGAAACAAAAAATTTTTGACATTGACAATATTTTTTTTATCATTTTATCGTCTTACATTGTTTAGTACAAGGGAACCAGTATTGTCAAGGGAAATAGTTAAACAGCTGATACATGGAGTTCACATTATTGTCCTGAAAATAATAAAATGCTTTCTTCATAGTATTTATGATATAGCGATTATAGGTGGCGATTTCACAAAATAAAAGACACCAAAATATCAGACCATGTTCAAGATGTTGGAAACATTCAAGCGTTGTGTTGAAGAGCAGAACTTTTATGCATCTCTATAAAAATAAAAGGTGAATAGAAAATTAAATGGAATGATACATCGATTGAAAGAGCTATTGTAATAGACTGCACATTGGACTTGATAAGCTAGTCCGTCATGTCCGAACAAGTTTGATCTTTCAGTTCCCACTTAAAAATTACATGGATCAAAAACGTTTTATCCCAAATAATAAAGGAAAAATGTTATCTAAACAAGATATGACAAGTCTTTGAAACGTAATGTTCCTACTGATGCTCGGTGAAAACTTGAAAACGTATGAAGCACCCCCTCCCGGTTTTACAACAAAACATCCCAACTATTCCATATAAGAAATTTTGTGTGGTTACAAACTGTTTGCAAGCGTTGTTTTAATAAAGGGGTAAATTTCAAAGAGAAATACTACGAAATAGTCTGATAAAAGTATTGTTTAAATAAGATTCTTTAAATAAACTAGACGTTTGATGCTGAAATTTAACAATTAATAAATGAACAGATCTTAACATTTAAACGAGATTTTTTTACCGTATATTCTGTGTATATTGTCATTTTTTCTTCAAAATCGGAACAAATAATCTAATAACCTGAAAGAGCTTCCATATAAATGGACCAATTATGGCTTTGCTGTTCATTGAAATTTTATTTTATATCATTATAGCTTCCAATTTGTAAAAAAAAAAACTTTGATCATCCATTGTGGCCTCCTGGGTCTGAAAACCCCCAGGCGGCAATTCCAAACAAACATTTTTTTAAGGATGGCCTGACCTTCCAAAAGTATTGCAATAACGTGTTGGTAAATGTACTTACCAGAATTTCTGCACTGCAGCCCATATCCAGAGAAACAATCAACATTTTGGACAGTGAAGGGTCTAGGGGGAATTCCACCATTTGTCTCCCCAGGGGAGTCAGGGAACCAGTATTGTCTAGGGCACCAGTTATCCACAGCTGATACATGGAGTTTAGAATATTGTCCTGAAAATAAGTCAAATATTGTTCTTTAGATAAGTCAGAGTTTTTGATACCATCTGGTAAATAAAAATCTTTAATACCCTTTTAAACAAAGCAAAGATTACAATAAAAAAAAATCATAATTATGACCTAAGAAATTTGAAATGTAATGGTGAGATATTGAACATGTGTAATGTTACAGACCTGTGGTGGTGGGTCCATGAAATGGAACTGCAGCAGATCCTGGACCCCCAGAGATTTCAGTAACAGGACGACGTTAGCCAGGTTAGTCCTCTGTATCTCGGGGACAGTGTTAGTCAGTAACTCATCTTTATACTGCCTCTGTGTGTACAGACGATAGCAGTGCCTAAAAATAAAGACAGTATGTTATTAATTCAAAGTAAACTAGTGATGGCAATAAAATTTATAAATTTATTAAATGCAGTACAAAGTCAACATTAAAAATACTTTTTGCATCTACAAAAAAGATATAAATCTTGTAAAAGGAAAAACAATGATATACTGATACAAAGAACAAATATTATTTAGAGAAATATCATCTCTTCAATTTATAACAATACATGTACATGTGTATGTGAAATACTGTTCAATCATTTCACATGTACACCCACCAAATTATTTTGATTGCAAAACACTTCAGCTTAATGAGAACATAATTTCCTATATGAATATCTTGATATAAACGATACTATCTAAGTTTCAAAATTCAGTGAGATATGGAATACCCAGATAAAAAACTCAAAAATGACCCAATTCCCCAGTTTCTTAACCCATGAATACTTCCAAAGTATCTCTTTTTTTTGTACTTACCCTGGTCCTGTTCTCCCAGCCCTGCCAGAACGCTGGTTAGCATTGGCCTAAATAAAATAAATATACATGTAATAATTTGATGCAGCCATAAAATAATAACATTTATAATAATTTATTTTTGATTTCCTGAAGATCAAGGTTTATGAAATACATGTAATAAAATAAAAATACAAGAAGCAGTGTTACCTGACTAATAGGGAAAATCTGTAGAGCATCCATACCAATCTTAGGGTTAAACACCTTAAGTTTACAGTACCCAGCATCTACCACAAACATTATCCCATCCACTGTAGAAAATAAATAATATTAATCATTTCTCCAAAATCACGTCAATTTTCCTTTTTAAGGGACTCCAATCCTTAAGGACAACTCCTTAATTTACAATTTAATTCAAAAAGTCTCAAAATGAAGCTTGAAAATTAACCATTTCATGCAACAAATTTCTTTTTATACCTCTCAATGTGCTTCAAGGTTCTTTGAATTCCAAAAATATTCAAAAATCAGGGAATTTTTACTTTAAAAGCATTTTAAAATTATATATAAAGAAATTGATGTTCCTTTTAATCAAACCATAGATACCAATGTTTATTAACATGTGTTTTATGGTGCTTCACAATGACAGGAGAATCTTTATACACTTTGCATTGTTAAATGATCGAAGTAAATAAAAGAAATTAAAGTACATGTACATTGGGGAGGTAACTCTTGAGGTGGAGCCTCATCTAATTCTCCAAGTTCTCTGATCGACAAAAGAATGTGAAAGCCTATATAACTAACAAATTTATTTGATTTCTAATTATCTTCGAAAACCTTGATCCCTCGAAGTCAAAATGCAGTCCCACTATGCATATTCTATTGAAATTTAACCTCGATACCTCAAATTGGCTATGTGTATACAAGTTACATAATTAGCAACTTTACCTGGACATTTAATGGCCCCAGGCAGAAGTCGCGGGTCTCGTGAAACGCGTTAAACAGGATGTTTATTCAGGTGACACTTATACTGCAAATTGATAATTGATTTATAATTAATCTTATGTTGCCTATATGCTATTAAAATAATTAACATTGACTGTATTACGATAATTTAGAAATGCAGTGTCACTGAGAAATTATAATTGCAGACTGCAAGACGAAACACTTAGTAATTTTAGTTTTTATTTCGAGTCAGTGTCCAAGTTTATCGAAATATGAAAATCCAGAAACAGCCTCAGTGTCAATATGACGACTATTGTTGGACAAATACTTACAGAACTTTGTTCAATGCACGTGTTTGGAAAAATCACAATGCTATGTACCACGCGGCGCTGTAAAATGTCGTCTTCATATAACGAATGTATGATATATGATGTCCGTATCATAAAGAATAAAAAAAATTAACATTATACATATATCACAGGGCTTCTTGGGCGACTATACCAGAATATTTGCCTCGAGGTGACAGGAAAACCCTAGAGTGTTATGTCACTCGATGCCGAAGGCAGAGGGTGTCAAAATAAATGCTTTCCATGTTTCAAATATGATTTATGCTATTTCCTTAAGAAGCCATGTGGTAAATGTTATATGACATTTTTAAAATTAAAAGAAAATTTAAAATCATTCAAAATCATTAAAATTTACAAAAATGCCTTCTTGACGTTAAGAAATACGCTGTGTTGTTTACTTTTGCTTAGCAACCGATGTCATAAAATCTCGAACCTGAATTAAAATGCGTAACGTAAAAACACGTGAACGTGATCGAAAGGGTGACATAACTGTTTCCATCGGGGGTGACATAACTGTTTCTGGCGTGACATAACTGTTTCCAGTGTGACTCAGCATTTTTCAGGGTTTATAGCGAAACTTATTACATTTGTAATATAATAAGAAAACTTATTCAAAAATGTTATATAAAATGATGATGTACATTTTTAGCTTTACTCAGATTAATAAATATTCATCTAAAATACGAAATCATATTGCTGTTTTATAAAAAACGTGTGAAAAGTTAGCACTGCATGAAAATCATTACATCCGGTAAGACTAATTTTAAAACCTGCCAAACAAATGGAAAAAATCTACAACACATAACTGAATCTCTCAAAGTTTTTCCTCGGTCCCGCGGACTTCGAGGTATCGAGAGTTACCTGTGCGCATAAAAATTGTGGAATTTCTTCAAAAGCCTGGATACCTATGATTTTTATTTTTAAAATGTGTTGATTGATCATAGCAAGTGTTTTTATTCGCAATTCCTGAAAATGTTTTTGAGATTTACTAATTTTCTCTGGTAATATGATTAACTTGAAAGATGAAGTTTGAAAAATTATTGCGGGTAAAAACACGTTACTTTGAAAATTCAGAGACATTTTTGTGAGCATTTTCAATTTGTCAATGTTTGATTTTCAGAACCTGAGGATCGGAGTACCTTAATACAGAAAAATTACAGATTTACTAGTTGTTTGAATAAAAGAGATTTCCAAGACAATATATAAGGGAGATAACCTGTGAGCGAGGTCTCAGCTATGTTTGTGGCCACAATACACTTCCTGACACCATCGGGGGCTTTCTCAAAAATCTTGGCCTGGAGGTCACTGGGAAGCTGGGAGTAGATGGGGAGGATAGCTAATGGAGGGGCCTCATCTAATTCTCCAAGTCGCTCTGATGGTAAAGAATTAATGTGAAAGCCAGAATACATTTATTTATCATAATTAACTTCATTATTACTTGGAAAATGGCATGAAATACAATTATTTGTTTTTCAAAAATAATTAATTCAGCATAAAAAAACTAACTTTGAAAAGTATATTTTAGTATTTCTTTTCAATTCAAAACCAAACCTGCTAAGAGTTCACAAGTAACTTCAATGTCCTCTTGTCCAGGCATGAAAACCAATATGTCTCCTACAACAAAAACAGACAATAAAATTGAGCAAGTTTTACAAAAAGATAAACAACTTTGATAAAGAAGACATTTTCCTATGTGAAAATTAGCAAAAAAAGTGTTTCCCCTCTCCTCAGTGAGGTGGCCTGACCTGTCCCTAAAATGACTCACCTTTCATTCCTGTTAGATGGATCTGCATTGACTGCTTCACAGCCGAGTCTACATAGTCCTCCACAACATTCTTACTGAAAAAAATCTCCACAGGAAATGTTCGTCCAGGAATGGTAAAAGTTGGCACATTGCCAAAGAAGTTGGCAAATTTATCTGCATTCATTGTAGCTGATGTCACTATTAATTTCAAATCATGACGCCTGGCAACAACCTACAAAATAAATGCTCTACATGTCACATACACAGTCTATACTTTAGCCTAAAAAGTCAAAATGCATTGATAACAGTCAATATGATTTTTTTTGATAAACACATTACATCTCTGAGGAGTCCAAACAAGACGTCTGTGTTGAGTGATCGCTCGTGAGCTTCGTCCATGATGACAGCGCTGTAGTTGTCTAGATCTGACTCTCTCAGCGACTCCCTCAGCAGGATACCATCTGTCATGTACTTAATCATGGTTTTCTGAAATAAATCCTCAAGGTTACCTCTTTTTGTACATGTATAAATAAGTAAAAATACAAAAAATACATGTATATATATAAAACAGATATAATCTTCAAAGGTACATCTGAAGATTACAACTGTTTGAAATGTATAAAATGTAGAAATATGCTTTTGTGACACACACTGGTTACAAAGGGACAATATTATTCCACATTCATTATAAACATACAACATAAACCAGAAGTCTCTGTCGAGACTGAAGCTCTACTGGTTTGAACTTATAGCAAAGGAAGAGAAGAGTACTTAAGCAGCTGGGATTTGAAACTTTACAACAGCGATATATAGAATAATGATCATTGATAAAGTCTCTTTATGTTCTTAGTGTAGTCACACTTGTGTGCCAAGTTATATTGAAATCAGACCAAAACTGTACAGGAGTAGCATTTTGAAACAATTTTACAGACATTTCAATTTTTAGTAACCACGGCAACACAGTTCATCAAAATTAAAATTTGATACAGAGAATTATGTATCTTAGTGTATTCTACTTGTGTGCCAAGTTATATTGAAATCAGACCAAAACTGTAGGAGGAGTAGCATTTTGCAACAATTTTACAGATATTTCTATTTTTAGTAACCACGGCAACACTGTTCATCTAAATCAAAAACCGATATACAGATTTATGTATCTTAGTGTATTCTACTTGTGTGCCAAATTATACTGAAATCAGACCAAAACTGTAGGAGGAGTAGCATTTTGAAAGAATTTCACAGAAATTTCTATTTTTAGTAACCACGGCAACACTGTTCATCGAAATCAAAAACCGATACACAGAATTATGTATCTTAGTGTATTCTACTTGTGTGCCAAATTATACTGAAATCAGACCAAAACTGTAGGAGGAGTAGCATTTTGAAAGAATTTCACAGAAATTTCTATTTTTAGTAACCACGGCAACACCATTCATCGAAATCAAAAACCGATATACAGAATTATGTATCTTAGTGTATTCTACTTGTGTGCCAAGTTATACTGAAATCAGACCAAAACTGTAGGAGGAGTAGCATTTTGAAAGAATTTCACAGAAATTTCTATTTTTAGTAACCACGGCAACACCGTTCATCGAAATCAAAAACCGATACACAGAATTATGTATCTTAGTGTATTCTACTTGTGTGCCAAGTTATACTGAAATCAGACTAAAACTGTAGGAGGAGTAGCATTTTGAAAGAATTTCACAGAAATTTCTATTTTTAGTAACCACGGCAACACCGTTCATCAAAATCAAAAACCGATATATAGAATTATGTATCTTAGTGTAGTCTACTTGTGTGCCAAGTTATATTGAAATTAGACCAAAACTGTAGGAGGAGTAGCATTTTGAAAAATTGTTTACAGACAGATGGACAGACGGACAGCTAGACAGACAGACGGACGGACGCCGGACGCATTACTATCGCATAAGCTCTTCTGGTCTCTGACCAGTAGAGCTAAAAATGAATTCATGTATCCAGTAGTATCAGTTTTGAATACAGTTTATACTTCACTTTGAAGATACATATAATGGAGTGATATTGTATTTTTTATGTGTGTACAGTCACCTGTCTTACTATTTAAGTATGGTTTCCATCCAGAATAAAATCAGTTTCTTGATAATTCATGGAATACCTACCTCTGATGTACAGTCCTCGAATCGTATGGCATACCCTACTTCCTGTCCCAGCTCCACCTCCATTTCCTCCGAGACTCGCTTTGCCACCGACATTGCTGCCACTCTTCTGGGCTGTGTACATCCGACCATACCGTACTTAGTGTAGCCATCCTCATGTAGATACTGAAACACAGAAAAAAGATTAATATTAGTGTACATCCGACCATGACATACTTAGTGTAGCCATCCTCATGCAGGTACTGAAAAGAAGGAAAGCTTTGTAACTGAACATGAGCTGCATTTAGATTTGGGAAAAATGCAGTAAAATACGCATAAAGCAAAGTGCCCAGGATGAACAGCTGTGATTTGTTTATAAATGAGAATCAATATATCTGATAAGTTCATAAAACATTTTAATACTACAGAGTAAAATTCACTCTGCTGTTAGCATGAATTCATTACATGTATAAGCATACTGAATTATTCCCTGTACCCAAATGTTTACTGTTTCTTTTTAAATTTTCAGATAATATCACAATGTATGAAAAACATTGATTAGGGGAGGTTTATAATGGATGACATTGACAAGCATGACCATGTATAACTACCTCACTTCACTGACCTGTGTAAGCTGGGTTGTCTTTCCTGATCCCGTTTCTCCCACTATAATAACCACATTGTTGTCTCTGATGACATTCAGAAGCTAGAAGAAGAAAAGATAAATCAAAGGCCTGAAGGGCCTGTGAGTTGACTCGCTCGAGTCAACTGAGCTTTTTAATACATCTGGGCACCATACCTTAATATATTTAGTTTATTTTGCATCTTAAGAGATTGAATATTATATGTCTTATCCATGTTCGGTTCATAAATAAAGTGTATATTGCTTTTCCTTTATATATACAGGTTGGCACTCATGGGCTTCAGTATTATTTTGACTGGATTCTATAATGAATTTAAGCACATTAGCTGAAGTGGTCAGTGTTATGAAGTAATTAGGTTAAATATATCCCACAGCAAATTTGCATTCTAAAAAAGATTTTCAACAACAACTAGCTGCAGCTAATGAGAGCAGCAGGTGTTTGTGAGAGGGAGTATTCTAGGTCAATTATAAATAAACTTCAGATTTAAAACATGCTTGAACATATATTCATACGCAGTAATTGTACATCGTACAGGTATTTAATCAAAAATTTCTTTAAAAGCATGAAGGCATAAATAATGTTACAGTATGAAATTTTATACAGTTTTTACCTCTTAAGTTCACACAATCACTCAAACCAAATCATTTTTTGCTAGAACTATAATATTTGGCGTATGGATCACCTTGATGAATGCGTGATAAATTTTACAGCTCTGAAACGGCTATGTCGACAGGGAGTAGCTCGCTACGCGAGCCAACTCAAAAATCATAATGAAATGCAGAAAGAAGCAAAAAACAGAGTTATGTCATCTCTATAATTTCAACTGGTGATCTGACACTTATAACCCCTTTATCCCTATTCCTATCAAATTTTTTTGTTATTAATTATTTGAGGTCTGATAAGTAAATACCATATCTCTAAAAGGAGCTAAAATTCCACAGTTTTAGCTGACTGAATCTAGCAAAAATCTACTTAAAAGATAATACACTTTTACTTGACTTACCTCATTTCTGACCGCATAAATAGGTAAGTATCTCCTCTGGTCTGCTATGGTTTTTCTTTTGGCAAAGTCACTAACTGCCTCTGTTTTCTCTTTCAGCAGATCAGCAAATTTGTGGTCTGCCTTGTAATCTAGGTCTCCATTCTCCAAAGTCTTGTCATCCTGAAAGGGACAAAACTCTACACTGTAATTCATCTGTTTACAAACTCAATATGTAGTGTAACTTTATAGGAAAATATCATTCATTTTTTAATATGAAACGACTGAGTAGAAGGATATTTCATTAGACATATCATGGTCTAATTGATTTTAACTTTTAAATTTTTACCTTTTCCTCCTCTTTTTTGACCCCCATGATTTCACCAATTTTAGTTCCTGCCAATTCCCATTCTTTTTTCTGAGCTTTTCGTTTTTCTTTCTGATCTCTGTGTATCCTAACCACAGCACAACCTTTCCTGGCCACTTGAGCCATATCTGAGGTTGGATCCTATAAATATCAGAATGTATATAATGCAATAAAATTTCTGTTGTGTATCACTATATTTCACTAAACCCAAATTTCAAAATGATTTATTCTTCAACTATGTGATATTTTTTATTTCAAATCATTTTATATATTTTCTCAAATATTAATATTTCAAATATACTGGGACTGTCCAAAAACTTATCTCTGAGTATGACATATTGGGTATGCAAGTTTCACAACTCTAACAGCTAAATCATTGATTTTCCGTATACTTGTTATAAAAGGGATATTTATACAAGAGAAATGTGAAGATCCTACCTTGACTGGAATGACTGGCTCCGGCTGCTTTGTGAACGTGATCCTGCCGTCCAGAAATGGTGGTACAATGTTGTGAACCAGTAAGTGAACTCTGGCCTCATTATCCTCCTCGAAATCCTCATCGTAATTCGTCCTGACCACCACACCACTCCTCATCATTCTGTTGGTCTCCCATAGTTCATTGTCCTATAAATACAGCATGAACTGGGCAATCAAACCAGATCTTATCAACATTCTGTATAATTAACTTACTCTCTGGTGTTATCTCATTACATGTACATATGAACACTAACTCTCCTGTGCTGGGTTTGACCAATTCTTCACTTAGCCTGACAGTTTCTACATATTCACTCACCTTTGATGCTAAGCCTGACTGATTTTACAAATATTTTTACCCTCTGATGCCTGGCTTGACTAATTCTACATATACATTACTGTAAACCAACTTTTATTCGCGTGCGAGAAAATTTTCGCAAAGTTCGTGACAGCTCCGTCATCGCAAATATTTCTTGCTGCGAACCGGTCCTTAAAGTCTATGGGCCTATTTACAACAGATCCAAAATAGGCAGAAATTAATCATCGCCATTTAGTTTATTCCAGGTAAATCGCGAAATAAAGTCATCGCGAATAAAAGTTGGTTTACAGTACCTCTCTCTGATGTGGAGCCTGACAGATTCTACATATACACTTACTCTCTGATGCTGTGCTGATATGATTCTACTTACCGGGTATACCCTCACCCTTTGATGCTGAACCTGACAGATTCTTCATATACCCCTAATGATGGTGAGTCTTTCTGAGTCTATATATACACCTACCCTCTAATTCTAAGCCTGTGTGATTGTCCACATTCACTTACCCTCTGATGCTGTGCCTGTCTCTATATATACACTTACCCTCTGATGCTGTGCCTGTCTCTATATATACACATACCCTCTGATGCTGTGCCTGTCTCTATATATACACTTACCCTCTGATGCTGTGCCTGTCTAGCTGTCATCTTCTTTTTCTTCTTCTTCTCTACCTCTTCCTCTTTTCTTTTAGTGTATTCTGAGGACATCCCAGAGAATGGGTTGTGGTCATCATCATACCCCTCGTCCAGTCCGTACCACTCCCGGTCAAGTCGTTTCTGCTCCTCCTCCCAATTCTCACGCTCTTCCTCTGTCATATTCTCTAAATCCACTTTACCTGTCAATCAAACATACCGGTATATTCAATACAGGGACTAACACATATAAGAACTGGGAAGCGGGTGATTAGATGTCTGTTATCCCTTGTCAAAAATCCTCAAGAAAAAAAAATAAGAAGCTGTTCATCAAAGTGGCAGTAGTAAAGAAAACTCAAATATTTGAGGCAATGGATTCATTTGTGGCAATTCATTTTGATCAGCCATGATATACAACATACCTGCAGTTAGAATCATTATTGTTGAAAATTGTTCAAGAAGAAATTTCCTTTTATAAAAAAAAATTATGCAGCAGTTAATGGGAAAAAATCAAGGATTCAGATTCAAACTCAGATGTCATTTTCAAAGACACCAATCTTTCAAAACTGTTCCTTCTTAACAAACTAAATGTTCCTAGGGGTTAGCCTGCCCCTTGCTTTTGTGTTGTCACTGCCTTTGAAATGCTATATTTTTGTCAGAAAAACAGATTATTACCTTTCTCATCAGTTCGAGGTGTGTAAGGTATTTTCTTTTTGTCTTTCATCCAAGAATTGTATTTGTATGTAGGTGTTGGCAATGGAGTTTCATCAGACTTTTTTCTAAATGAAAAATAAGAAATCTGTATTGATATTGTATTTCTGGTATTTTCTGTTTTCTACAAATATCTCAAGTTTTCTAAGATTTGCATGTAATTATCATTTCAAGTTATACTGATAATTGTTTCATATGATCCTAAATGAAAACATTTTCTTATAAGACATAAATACATCATGTACCAACAAAGTTTTTAAAATGCTATATTTCTGATCAACAAGCATACCTGCGGTCTTTACTGTAGCGCTGGGAAGATGAAAAGCTTCTTTCACTTCTGTCCTCTGAGTCCCGGCTAATTGGAGTGGGTAAATCCCAGCTGGATCGTTTCAGCGGAGTAGAATCATCTTCATCCTCTTCCCAACTAGTACGAGAAGGTGTATCTGGAAAAGAATGCCATTCCTTCAATAAATACTGCCAGCATGTGTGTCTGAAAGATCCAAAACTACTACTTCTATGCTACTATTTGTATTAACATGCACATCAGCAAATAACAATGTGTCATCTTTTTACTTTACAATTAGTCGTTACCAAAGTGAACTTGTTCTTACAACTGTACTGACTATATCATTTTTGGCTAGGAAGCTTCTAAGCTAAGAAAATAGCTCATAAAATTGAAATTTATACTTGAAAAAGCATTAATTAATGAGGACCACCACTAAAATGATGGCATTACCTTTGACCCTGATATTAGGGGTGGCAGGGCTGTCCCTGAATCTCTTTGGAGTCTCCTCCCACTCCCTGGAACTTCTATCACTCCTGTCACTTCGCTGACTTCTACTGCTTCTGTCACCATGATGACGCTCCCTATCACGACGTCTGTCTCGGTCATCTCTGTGTCTGTCCCTATCACGCGAGTAGTTCCTGTCTATAAAAGATGAATTCTAATAAAAAACATGAAAATGAAACATTAATCATTTTATATGGTTTGAATATTTTACCTGCAGTCTAATCAAGAAGCATTAGCAAACATTTTAAAAGATTGAGGAAAGATTTGATATACAATGCTAAATTTAAAATAGCCAAATTTTTAAAGAGGTTCAGTAATTTGGTAATAAAAGCAGCAGGTCAGTGTAATTCAACAACTTTCTCTAAGAGTAAGTTATTCACTGTTGATTTTCTGAATTAGCTATTTGATAAGAATACTTACCTCGCTCCCTTCTTTCATCTCTGTGTTTGTCTTTAGAGGAAGCATGCACACCTCTGTCTCTGTCCCTCTGTTTTTTCTCTTTTTGTCTGTCTCGGGCTTCTCGACTAATGCCCCCAGGATGTGAAGGTGTCTCAATTCGACTCTGTCTGTAATTCCTAAAATAATAATATTTATCCAATATATTCATTTGATTTCTTACAGAACAAGAACTGTAAAAGGAACTTTCAATTTGATTTTTTTTGCAAGTGACATTTCTACTTCTACTGGTAAGCAGTCACCATCAAAATGTTGACTATTATGCCACTGTTGTACACTATGCACATTTTTTAAGAATACCTCTCTTTTCTTTCCTTTCTATGTTTATCTCTGTTCTCATCTATTTCTTCCTCGTCACTCTCACTTTCATCGTCCACATCATCCTTGTATGATGAGACTTTTGACTTTTTCTTTATTGTTTCTTCCCCTTCTACAGCTTTCCGTTTTTCCTTCGCTAGTCTGTCAAGACCGAGCAGAGAAACCTTGGGTAACGATGGTTTCTTAAAGGTATGAGACTCGTCACCAGAAGTTTTCTTCATTATGACCAATCCTCCTTCATTCTAGAAAATATACCAGATCTTAAGGGATGTTTAAATACAGATCCCTGACAAGTCTATAGGGATGGTAAACTAGTACTTATGTTAAAATTAAAGATCAATTTGGTTTTGGATATCATCAAAAATTTTGATAGATGCCTGAGTAGATTTAGAATATCTTCACACCATTTACTCAGGGTATCCCAGCACACATGCGATTATGTACAAAATGTGATTTAAATATATAACGCTAAATTCAAAGATGAACGAGAAACTTTCTTAAAATCTATCTCAGACATATGTACCAATTTCCCTAATCTTGATTTTAATAAGAAGCTAATAAATCTTAAGATTACTAAGTCAATTCATATCAAAATATTGTATATGATGTTTGAACATTACTACATTGTTAATTTTTGTAAATTATAATTGTGCTTCCTTCACAAAACCATTTCGTTTTAGATATTTTCATATGTCAAGAAAAACAGTCTTCGTTAGTTTAACTTCAATCAAAGGCATATTGAAGAGTTTTATATTTAAAACAACACAATTTTAAAGAAATATAATCCTTGTAGTATTTTTAACTAGAAATTGTGCATCGCAGGTCTTTTGTTACATTTACAATATTTGCACACCATCATGTTAATATTGGTTTAATCTTTTTATTATGTTCAATAATGAAAAGTTAACATGGCTTTTTACAAATGAAAATGAGTAAATCAAGCTCTTTGTATATGTGTTACTAAGTTACATTTATTATACGTACTGTATAGTTTTAAAGTCGAAGATATTACATATCCTGGGAAATCTTGCACATCATGGGACAAAAGCATTAAAAAAAATTATAACTATCGAAACAAACATATTTTTTTTTTTTTGCCTAAGCAGTCGTTGTCAAAATGTTGACTATTATGCCAATGTTGTATACTATGCATATTTATTAAGAATACTTTCTATGTTTATCTCTGTACTTATCATGTTTATACTTAATTAGTCGCTAGTCTGTCAAGACCGAGCAGAGAAACCTTGATCCAAGGTCATATTATTGTGATGTATATATTAATAAGAATCTAAATATAAACGTATTCCTTCACAAAACCATTGCTCATATGTGAAGAAAAACAGTCTTCGTTAGTTTAACTTCAATTAAAGGCATATTGAAGAAGTTTATATTTAAAACAACACAATGTTAAAGAAATATAATCCTCTGTAGTATTTTTTAAAAATTCCAGAAAATGCAGTTAGTAAGCTCGGTGTTAGAAGTTACGGGTGTCTGGTTTGAAGTGAACAATAAGGTTTTCTGTTGGGAAAGAGAAAGAAAGAATTATAACTATCGTTTGTCTAAGCAGGGACCTATATAATAACTTAGTACTTATCATGCTTATACTTAATTAGTCCTGATCCAAGGTAATATTATTATAATGTATAAATGTGTGTGTAACAGGAGTAACGGTTTCAAAAGTCAGGTGTTGGGATTAAATAAACAACTAAAGTTTTGAGCTGGGGGTGGGGGTGAGAAAACATGACCAGCAAAAGAAAAAAATAACTGTCTAAATCCTGGAATTTAATCGCCATTTCTCAATTTCAACAATAAAAAGTTCGGGGGGGGGGGGGGGGCATTTTAAGGAAAAATTACAATTTAAAGCAAAATACTATACTCGGAAAAAGTAGGAGCATCCCCTCCCAATCGCCCGAAAAACTTCAGGGTTTTCTGCAAAGGCAAAGGGGGGGGGGGGCAGCGAACAAATCCAGTCTAAGTTATTAGACATTTATGATATCAGGGACCTATATGAATCTTTTGCCTAAAGCATTTTTTTTTCATAAAAATATTTTTTAAAATAATTTTTTCATAAATATACTAATTTCTTTCAATTTTTAAAACATGGAAGAAACACAAAATTCCTATGCAATGTCGGACCTGGCAGTTGCATGTCTCCACTGAGTTGTCAACATTTCGGAATTATTGAAGTTATTATTGTATATTAATCAATGTTAATTTACAAAAAAAAATTATGATATTTGTTCCTTTATTATTTTTTATTCAAGAAAAAATGCTATCTCTTTTGTAAAGTCGGACATTCAGGAGTATGCTTAAAACTTTATGTATACCAATGTTTAATATAATGATAAGCTCTAATCAGACTTATCATTTCCAATGGTAAGCTCATTCCAATAAGTGTGAATTTTCCCTAAATACGAGGACCTTGGGATTAATATAAACTTCACGAATCAAAGACAGTGACTCACCGTCAAATTTCCGTCATTTTTGTGGTTTTTCTGTTTAAATAGCACACACATATTCCACAAACTGCCTTTGTGCCCGAGATTGACTATAAAGTAGATAAATTACAGATATAGACTTTTTCACGAGTCATTAGCTTTACAGTTGATATTACGTGTAAGTATTTAAAATTCCTGATTTCTGTTGAATCTTCAGTGTTGAAAAGAGATAAGCTACGTAAAGTAACAAACAACAGACCGTTAAGGAACTTGATGAGTCAGCAATTATATAACGGGTAAACGTTTATACATACATGTATGTGACAATAAATTATTCAAAGTTAACTTACTGAGAGGAAATTTCTTCTTGGGGGTGTGAGGGTATGGGGTGGGGGTATTCCTCTTTCTTTATGATATAATATTCTACTTTTTTCTAGAATCCATCAATACAGAAAATATACTTTTGATTGGTAACAAAATGTCCTCTTTTACCATATTTGAGGAACTCCTGGTCTATTTTCTATGTATTTTCAAGAACAAAGATTTAATCATAAACTTGAAGCGTGTTCGGTTCTTATACTCTTCACAAAGTGGTACACACGAATCGCTTTATTTGTGTAGATACATCAAATACTTGCAGACCTAGAGAAATTTTCAAATAGTTTAAAAGTAAAAGTGATGGAAATTAACCATTTTTATTTTGTCTTTGTATAAATTTTCTTTTATTTTCAATTCTATTTTATTTAGCTTATTATATTGAAGTTCCAGTATCCAAGAGAAAGAGATTACTAAAATGATTAATGGCCTAGTGATAAATCGGGTGTATATTACACTTTGACTTTTGTCTGGAAATGTCAAGTATTGAAGTTTTCATAAAAACATCATAATGAAATGAGAACAAAAGAAGTGTTCGGTTAAATATAACATTCTATGCTTTCATATCCCCTTGGGAGTTTACGACCGAACAACTTCCTCCAGTGGTAAGAATTCCGCATCTGTAAACTAACTGTCGTTTCCTCGTAAGTCTCATGTACCTGCTTAGTGCAGTAGAACATCAGATAAATAAATATAAGTGGATTCCAACATAAGCCACGAAGGTAACAACAAAACAAAAAGGACGACGAAGAGGACACAAACCGAAACGGAAACGAAATAAAAACAAACCGAAACCCCCCGACAAAGCGGTTTACATGTATTCGTGTTTGTCTATTTTTTTTTTTTAAATATAACATCTAATCCTACGTATAGGCCTATACATAAAACACTTTCTTTGAATAGCAACAACAGTTTAATCTCCTTTGACTCAACATTAGAATCCATTATAAAAATTTTCTTTGAGTCTGTTAAAGTGATATTTAGTTTAGTTTATTTATAAGTTCAGACTAACTTAAATTAAAAAGGTCTTTCTGTTTGTTTTCATTGATATCACAGATTTAAAACAATAACCGATTCATTTCCGACTCGGATATAAATATCAAACAAAGTTTAAAGTCAATTTAACTAATAGAAACGTAGGGATATTTAAGTTCAAAAATAGGTAAAAATTTGAATTTGAACTTAAATAACAAATATCATGTAAATCTATGCTTAATCTCGTATTTTTATTTATTTTTTTTTTAAAGCTCAGATACGCCATGTATAGCTTTAAAAATGAATTAAAGATGCCCTCAAAGATATCAATATTTTTTTTTTATATTTTGACCTTGACCTGTACTTTTGACCCTCTCTCTTGAACAATTAGTATTAGGGCCTTCACATTTGAAAGATATATTCCTTGTGACAAGACCTTTGTATACCAACAATTCGACATTGGAGTTTTTCATACTTTTGACAAACTTAACCTTGTCAACATCTTCGCTGCCTTGGCAATAACTTTTGAAGTTGGTGATAGGGCTTCATATGCATATTTCTAATGAAATCCCATGGAAACCATTAAGTCCCACCTTTGATCTTGACTTTGGAAATTGACCCACACTTTAAAAAAATTAATCTTGCCCATAACATTTGAATGGTTGGAGCTTGTGCTTTAAAATTTCACAGGTACATTTATTTATTTATTGAGACAAGTTCTTTCTTTTGGTTAACAACATTTTTCATATTTTGACCTTAAAGTTATGAGCAGCTTTCACCTTCGTCAAAAGCTGCCTTGTGGGGACATGAGTGTTTCACAAACACGTCTTTTTTAAGAAATACGTACTTTAAAATTTTTGCTTAAATTTTCAACTATATACAGGTATTCATAAACACAATTTTAAGTCATCTGAAAGTGTTTATACACCATTGCACCATGCATTCTAAAGGTTTTCCTGGAAAGAATTTATGGTAACCTTTTTTACTGTTTATCTGTGTAATTTGTTAAGTTGCTGTGAGCACCTGACGTATTTTCAAAATGTCTAAAAGTTCTGATTTTACAATTTTAACAAACTGAGAAAGAAAGAGGAATAGATCTAGGGGTGTTCACTATTTAATTCGTCAATGCTATGTAACTCTTGTTTAATTCAAGTAAGAGTGATGACATCCATGCATTTTGAAGCGTTCAGACAGCTCTTCGATATTAGTTCTATACAAAACCCCTCATTAGAGGGAGGACATCGATAACACCTACATTCCTGGTGGTAATTCTAAACATAAATTGATTGAGGTTGTTTTCCTCAAACTTACTCATGATTGCAACCACGAGCCCAATATATATTTTAAACTAATGGACTTCTAAGGCGCGAAAACAAACCGCACGTGGCGGATAGCGGGTTGACACAACCTCCTTTGTCCCCCCACGTATAGAAACTATTGTGGGTGGTCTAAGTACAGAGTTTTAGTGCAACCCAACTATTATGATATCGGAAATATTAATATTTTTGACTTTGATGATGTTGCCTCAAATGCGCATGTGCCTTAAGGCAGTCATTAACAACTGTAATCAGTTATCATTTTATTGCAACAATGAAAGTGGATATGGAGGAACACATACAAATAGTTGCACAACTCTGCCGTTGGAAATAACCTCGTGTGATTGAACAAAGCTATTATTGACGAAAACCTGAGTATTACTATTGATTAGTGAGTACTATGTTGTACTTTTCGATATGTACCGAGGTCGTGACTACATTGATACAAGGAAAGTAAAACTAAATTAACTTTCTGATAACTCAATATCACAAAGAACAATAAAGTAAAATAATCCTTTTAAGCCTTACATTAAACGACATCTCCAGTTTTGCATAAATTTGTATTTTGCAGGGTTATTACGAGTTACGTGATTGACTAGAAACCCTTGATTTTGGTCGTCTGCGCCGCAGTAAAGGGCGCGAACTTGGGTCATTTCTGTAGAGAACGGATGAAGGCATCATATTGCTGTAATGTTTATAACTGTTCTTATTCTTATGGAAATTCTTCATTCATTGTGAAACATAAAATATTGTAAACTCATAAATACCCCGTAAGTGGAGTGACGCAAGGTTTTGCTACAAACAACCAGTTTTAATACCGACCACTTCACCCCCTTTATAACCAGAAAGCTTGTGAAGTGGCGCCGTGTCAATCAAGGATAATCTGGACCTGAAAGGCGAAAACTCATCAAACGCGAAGGCTTGACACCCGACACGTGACCACAATAAAGGTCCCTTATGTGGTATACCAGTAAATTATGAAATAAACAAGCCGCAAAAATGCTAAACTTGTAATTTTGAAAGTAGCTGCAGATCTGTAGCTAGCTGGTCTGAACAAATTGGGATGGAAACCAGACAGCTACAGTGCCACCCATAAAAAACATATATTTATTGCGCACAAAAACTTGCTTATGCAATGCCTAACGTTGACCCATATTTTATACCCAATGCAATGAACAAAATGTGTAGGTTTATGTGTATATGTCTTCGAACACGTCCCGAAAATTTGTTTTCAGGTGATGTGATTAACAGAAAGAAGATAAACACACTGAAGAAAAATAATCTTTATTTGGGAACGTAATATAAACAAACAAAATATTGCCGCCGACAATATAAAAATAACCTTTATCAGGTAAAAACAAGTGCAATACAGACAAATGTCGCTAAAATTCAAATAAAATAAATACAAGACTGAAGTCATTAGAATTATATATACAAAGTGTTCACCTAGTGTACTAGTATACAGAGTTATGAATATGCTAAATTCATATCGACCCAAATCAAAAACTTAATCAAGTTTAAGACTTTGGATACTAAAAAAGTTGAACATTAAAAACACTCAAGCAAAATTGTATCTTATGTTCTAGACTAAATACAAATATTTCATTAAAAAATACAGAGAAAGATTCTGTGCTCTTTTTGACTAACAGGCTGTTAAAATGAACCGCCACTCAAAAAGTTTTAGATCAACAAAATATGTAAAACTCATCCCCGGACAGGGAACAGTCATTATCATCTCTAATTCTTTGGTATCCATGGAAACGAACAATTCGATGCATTCAAATTTTCTAAAAATTGGTCCACATAAACCGTTTACAGTCTACAGTTCAATAAATGCATCGAATTGTGCGTTTGTGTAAATATTAACGAGACTTAATGTTTTTATCCACACGTACACTTTACTTTGCAAACAATGTTGACAATACCATAATCAAATACCATGTAATCAATGACTTAGATATTCACTTTAAAATGGTCTTTATGAATGCACCACACTCCCTTTAAAGTTACAGTTTAATAAATTCAAATATATGGGCAAAAAATCATAGTATATAAAAATAAATTCTTCACAGATTTTTCAGGTAAAATCAAAACATGGCAGTTCTGAGAAGAAAAAATATTTACAACACCTAACTTTATGCTGTACATAAAAATAAAATGCTGACTAGAACGCACAATTTATACACAATACAACTAAAATCACAAATTAAGCAAACAACAAAACTTTTTATATAAGTCAAAAACTTATTATTTATTTTTCAGTCGGCTTTAAGAAAGACTTTCATTAAGAAAATAAGACATTGTCTTATGTTAATTTTCAAAGATGATCTATGAATTTTGTAGGGGAAAATAATGATAATGTTTATGTTTTCTTTTATTGTAACTAATGCTTTAGTAAGTGTAAATAAAAAATAATTTTTTTCCAAGAAATGGAAAGGGATATAAAATGAGAGAAAGAGAGAGAGAGAGACTTAATTTGATGAATGCAGTAAAGCGTATATAAACAATATTTATAAATCCTAAACAAAATATCTCTGGAGCTCTACAGTATATCGATCCAAGAAAATATTTTTCTACAGTACACCTCCAAAACACCGGTTAAGTATGCCATTTGATAGCAGTGACGTCATACTGTTCTAAGCGTTGTGTTCTACTAAAGTTTCTCACAAACCAGGTACAGGCAAACAAATATACCAATGGATATGGATAAAAGCTTGTCTTCAAATTTTCCTTTCCCTTTTCAATACAATATTCTCATTCAAGCCTAATGCAATGTATTTTGTCGTAAAGCAGTTAATTTTGAGGCGTTTAACAGTCAAACCGGGATATCACGCACACAAAAGGGAAAGGTGAAAAAATACAACAAATGAAAGTTGCTCTACTTTGACAAGAACCATGTTTCCTGTGATCTGGAATGCAAGAACGTTTGGACTATTCAAAATCCATTGTTGTTGGATGTTATTCCACACCATACGTAAGCCTCTGGATGAACCTGATTAGCTCATAAAAAATAAACAAGTCCCTGGACAGGACGTTTCTCTTATTTACAGAATGTACATTCGATGTCTCCATGGCAACAGAGAGCGTCTGTCATTCACTGCCACTGGTCTCAGCGGGACTGGCACGAGAACCCTCCCGCCTTGTCTGAAACAGTCAAAATAATCATCATTATCCTCATAGTCATATCGGGAGAGGGGTAACTTTATTTTTTTCACTTCAAAAATTCAAACATTAACTTTTTTAATATACAGTTATAGTATATATCATTGAAGGGGTTAGCAAGATTCCAGTTCCCCAAGACCAGAACTATTTCCCGAGGCATAGCCGATGGAAATAGGTTTGGTCTTGAGGAACTGGAATCTTGCTAACTCCCTCAATGATATATACTTTAACTGTATATTAATCTATAAGTTCAAAGCTTTGTTCGCGGGATCATGGAACACATATGGATCAAAGGTTAAATGTCAGATATTTGTGAAATGAAATTCTTAATTTAGTATTACAGACAACAGAAGTGTGAAGATGCAATGTTGATTAGCATATTTATATTGGAATTCTAAAATATTCAAGCGCAATGCAAGCAAGCTTCATGATCCCGGGGTCATATTCAAGCGCGAATACTTTAATTAAGAAAAGCAAAATATCAATTGAAATGAAAACATTCTGTCAATTTGCTTGCAAACTTTCTAGCATTGAGTTGTGATGTAAACTATTCAAATGAACACAGCAGCGCAAATGAGAAAAAGCTCGTAATTTCAACAAATCACAAAAAGAAAAGGCGATAAATAGCCGGAACGAATCCGGTTTTGTTTGAGGTCGCGTGCAGCCATAGGTGGCCGAGCTCTCGGGAGCTGTGCGTATAATCCATGCACGTTACTTTTTTGTGTCCCCAAGGGGAACATGCGGGTGTTGCCTCATAACTCTTCTTAAATGAAGGTTAATTCAGTCTATTGTGAGCCTCTAAAGCATGTCCATTGTCGTCCAACAAAATTCAAGAATAAGGATATCTCGATCAATTGCTTTTAAAATAGTTTTTGATATTATTTCCTTATTCATAAAACAATTGTTTTTGTTCTTCTATGTACATGTATATATTATTGTAAAACTTTGTAAATGTTGTATGGCTATTCAGATTTTATGTATGGGAGAGGACTATCTAAGTTTTTGGAACTTGTGTCCAATCCCTTTGACATATTGTCAATAAAATATGTTCAAAACAATAAATTTTTTTTTTAAATTCCGGATCGAATGTATTTTCCTTTTAAATATGTAAAGCAATATAGTCTTAAACCGCACCTAGCCTGTTCTTCCTTCCTTCCAATTGAACGTTTAACTCCAAAAAATGTTTAATTTGTTAATCATATTATCAAAGATTGTATAATTTTCAATAGACGGCA
Organism: Saccostrea cuccullata; assembly: GCF_032062105.1. Taxonomy (NCBI): domain Eukaryota; kingdom Metazoa; phylum Mollusca; class Bivalvia; order Ostreida; family Ostreidae; genus Saccostrea; species Saccostrea cuccullata. Next base: position 434,195 of record NW_026936751.1, read on the forward strand.
ACAAGTGAACAAATATAATTTTAATGTAATCTTCATGTGATGAAGTTGTCGGTGCTTAAAAGTCAAATTTAATGTCGGAATCTTCCGCCCATGAAGGAAACAATTTAGTAGATAGCCATCACTCTATGTTCTGTTGCACGGCAGGGCGCATTTCATTTCACACCTGACATTTTTATTAATTTTTTTTAGAGTTTGATCAAAGTGTGCCATGCCTCATAAAATTCTAAATGTTATTAAACCAGGTTACATAAAGGACAAAAACGTAAAATATGACCATAACACCAATCAGCTAAATTTTAATAACTAATGCCGACAATTAAGGCAGAAATAAAGCATAATCTGTGTCAAAAATCAACCCAAGTTTGGGTCGTGAGTATTACACAAAGCCACCATTTGGTATAGTCACTGACTCTAAAATGGGATAATTTCTTAAACATTTGAAAGAGGAAAAAAAATCTCGCAAATAACCAAAAACATTATAATAATAGTAATAGTTAAAAAATTAAAATAAAAGCACAAATGTAACCATTTAAGAAGCCTTCTTCACTATTTTGTGCTAAATAAATTGAAACCATCAAAAGGTGAAATGTTTGATAATTTATCGAGCGCTCCCTATTACAGAAAAACTGTCAGGTTGGGAAATACATTATATTTAACAAAATTAGCTTCCAATGAGATGGGGATTCAAAGAAAGAGATGTTTTTTTTACAAGATGGGAAAGATGGTAAGTTAATTTTAGTTATTACAAAAAATCGTTGGGTTCATTATGTCTGAGTAATTCTACGACAAAAGGGCCAATCAGTTCGATCTCTCCGAAGAATGAACAGTTAATTTCTTTGATCTGAAATTTAAATACAAGTGGTGTTAAAGAATAATGGAAGAACACGGGGAAGAATCCCGTATAAAGGAACAACAATTATTTTACAGTAACATCTTATTGTTCGCCAATTGTCCTTTGTATCTTTTTCTTTCTTTTTCATTTAACCCCTTTTTATGTTATGAACATTTTATCCATTTAAAGTTTTAAGAGTTTCTCATAATATCTTGTCATTAATTAAACGATTAGAAGAAGTTCCTAATTTGAATTGCAAAGTAAATTGTGGAAAAAATCTCGGAATTTTACATTTTAATTTACATTTTCAGAATAGTTTGACAATACATAACATATGCATATTGATTTATTGAGTTAGATAACATGAGTAAGAAAATAACTGTGTGAAAACTGAATGCAGTTTAGATTTTCTTTTTAAAGTATATAACGTGTTTTTAGGACAACACTATAGAAGTTACGTTGTGGGATACTGGTTTCCGCCAAGAACAGTACATGTTCATTCAGCCCTTCATCGTTTATCTGTATATCGATTACTTAATTTTCATCAGCATTTGGATTCTTACGGGTTCGCACCCGCCCAAGTACATTTCGTATTTTCCTTGTTGAAAATATTGCAAATTAAGGCACAGAAGGCACGCAGTGAAAAGTCGCCGATTGAAAAGCTTAAGGTTGAGACTAGAATGAATTCGATATCGCAGTGAAAATCATCTCCAAAATTTACACGTTTGGAAATCCAATAAAAATCCAATAAATCCTTTAAAGAGGCGTCTAGTGCTAATTGTTTAATACGTCGACATATTTAGTCGATGCCCAAAAGACTGCAGGGATTTTTTTCCTTTAAAAGTGCCCTCAACAATTCTCTGTGGCTGAACTTTATCCCACTAAGCAATAGCTCACCCAATAATTGTAAACAAAGTGGAAATTAACAGATATTGTGCAGCGAATATGGCTGCTTAATTAATTTTCAATGATTACACTTGCAGTGTCACCCTAAACGTTGATTTCACTTGACAATGAAAGTGACTACTTCCTTTCAATGGTTCTTGCATGAACGCGTTTTGTGTTATTGCACGAAAAGTATTTTATTTTAATCCAATCTCTCTAACTTTATACAGGTATTCAATTTCTATTACCAGTCACCTGGGTAAACATAACACGTGTCTAAGTGTGCTTCACACGGCGGAACGTGTGGACTGGTGCTTTATTCGCATGTCTACCAAGTCTGTACTGTCTATGGTCGCCAAAGGGTGTACAGGGATTGAGGACTTTCGAAAATCACTCAGTTTACAAAATTAAATTCACCAATACATTTAAAAGGCAATCCTTTGAAAAGCTGTTTATGGTACAGAGTAATTACATGTTTCCGGAATTAATTTAACGATGCGGCATTTTGAAAAGATCAACGGGTTTTAAGAAACGATCATTTGACTCCCCTGAATCTATTAACGCATCCCTTCCCTTAAAATTAATTGTTTTCTTCAAATTAATTTATCATAAATGACAAAGGTGCTACAAAAGGAAAACATACTAAAATAAAACAAAACGAAAAGAAAGGCTGCATATGACGTCATCAAGGACTGTTCTACGAAGGCTTTCTTACAGACAGCAGACAACAAAATGACAACCTTGGATTTTCATGCAAGTAAGAGATTAGTGCAAATGTATACGCGCAATCTTAAATCCCGTGAAAACAACTACTCATGTAACGTTTCCGCACCCTACGATACGGTAATCAAGTAACCAAAACCTAAACACGGTCGAAATGATACTTATTCTAAACATCGACTTCGTAACTGAATAAGATCCCAAACAGTAAAAATTTTGAAATTAAGAATGTTTTCAAATACACAAATGCCAAGTTTACCTGGTTCACTGATATGTTTAAACCAAATGTCGACAATGACATCAATTTTGATATAATTATTCATATAATATGAAAGGGAGCACGTGTGCAATATGCCCATAATTAATTCATAACGCCAAAAACTGTATACAGTTGTGTACCTGAATTGAGTCAAATGTTGCATTAAAATAAGAATTCTTTAGGCATGGAATTCAAGATTGAATTTTATTGAGTTCGGCATAATAAAAGCAGAAACGTCTATTTTGGCATGGGTTCATAAACTATTGGCGAGTGTAATTTATGATAATAAACATTATTCTTGACAACTGGTCTACGGCCGGCCGGCGGACATGTAAATTGTAAAACAGACAAAGTATCCAGTCTGTTGCAATGCTCGAATCCTTCATCGGCCGTCTGCCGAGGACCGCCGTTTCGCCATAATTATACCAGTTTGCATCACTGAATTCAAATAAAAAAGATTGAACACAAATGTTACTTTTTTGTTATCTGTTTTGGTTAATACAAATTCTAGCAGAAATGCAAAATACGACCGTGAACCTTTCGCTCGCGGAATGAATACCGAACCGCCCCTTGAACTCTCATTTTTGTGTCCCTTGATTTGTCATACAATCGCATTAATTTAATTCATTTTTTTATCCACAATTCCCGTTCTTTGATTTGCCTCTGGTTTTATTTGATTTGGTAAAATTAGGAATGAAATATTCTGTTCTTCTGATTAGTTATGCATTGATATAAACGACCTTAAAATCATAAACAAAACAAACAAAAGTATAGAATGTTACAACATATTGTGTAAAAATTAATTTATACAAGTGGCATCATAGACAAATTCACGCCTACAACCAAGAGAATTCTATAAGTATTTTATCTTAATTTTTAATTTTAATTTCCCACAACTTTAAGCCAACATTTACAGCGTGAGTACATTGACAACTTCCGGTTATGATCACGCAGAACGATTATGCACATGCAAAACACACGTGCAAAATAAACGTGTAAAAAGAAAAAAATTGCAACATACTTAAAAAGATCTCTTTGGCAGGATAAAGCAAAACTGAGCTCATTCAGTGAAAACAACCGCACAAATTTTTAAAAATTCTTTACAGAAAACTTTATGCCACGTGATCATAACGGATATGCTCTGGCGACTATGGTGACCATAACTCTAACAAATTGATCACAAACAATGGTATAAGCTTACTTTGCAGTCGGGTCCACGACGTGTTTGATCCCCCTGGTTTGTAGGCTTGAACTCACCTGCATGAAACAAATGCACCATATTCAGCCTTTGTCACCTGTTTAACGTTTTACATTCAATAGTTTGGAATATTTCTGATATCCATATATCAGTTTACCCTTCATAATTTGACATTGATACATTTATTTCTGACAATAACATGTATATATAATGATTAAAAGCGAATAAAGATAAATAGCCAGGTTATAGGCAAATGAAAAAAAGCATCGAGGGAATATCTATACCCATATCTGATGTGACTGCATTGCATTACCGAAAATTATATAACTTGCTTTAACTTTGGCCATCTTAAATTTTTTTTTGTAAATATCAGATTTAGTAAAGCGTTTCACTCGCCAAGTCTCCTGGATTTTGACGATTTGACATTATATTAAAAAAAAAACTTAAAAAGAAATAGGAAGAAAATATGTATTTTCACATGGTTTTTATGAATAGAATAAGATCGGCAAGTGTTAAATTTTTAAAGTAAGGAGCAATCTTTTCACTCTTTTAACATTTAACTATGAGGGACTATCGTAGTTCAGAAGCCTCTGTATATAAACTTTATTGTTGTGTTGTTCATGTTCAGAATAGCAATGAATATTTTTTTTTGGTAATATTAGTTCCAAGTAAAGGTACTTTTGTGCTTGGTACCCCCCCCTTTTTTTTTCCAAAAAGGACATTACTTATGGATAATGTCAAATGATAAGTAAATGAGATTTTTTTTGCATAATGATTGAACTTTAAACATATTTTTATATCATTGTAATGAAGTGATTGCATGTAACTTACGAATTGTTAGAATTCAAAATCACTAGAATATTTAAAAAGATCTGTTACCAACATATAACAGTTGCTGCTAAAAACTTAAGGTGATACCCCCATAATAAAAAGAGTGGACCAGGACTTTAATTGAAAGCATACAATTAACCCTAAAAATGTCTCCTTTGCAAATATAAAAAATAAAAATAAATTGAAAATAAGCAAATATGTAAGGATTCTAACATTTTATTGTGGTGGATTGATTTGTTAAACATGTAAATTATTTTAAATTTTTAAAAATGTGATTAGAACTATTATATCCCCCCCCCAATTTTGCTTGGGATGGATCTGTATTAGGTTTTACAGGCAAGGGAGAATCCATCAATTCCCAACTGAATGGAAATTATTCTTCAAATCCAACAATTAATGAAAGGGCTTTAAAAACATAAATTATCACAAAAAAAGTCAATAAAGATGAGAAATTTTGAGTTATAGTTTTTGTAAATTTTGAGAAAGTCAAAGTGTTGAATAAATTAATAGATATTTACCAATTTAAAAACCCTCCTTATTTATAGAAGAATTTTTATAGATTTCAATGCATTTGTTATTGCAAACAAAATGTGTTTAATTTTTCAGGAGGGAGGGTAGGTTGCTGGTTTCCTAGAATACAGAATTTCGTTGGTATTACTTACAGAGTACCTAAAATTAATAACTAAATATTTATTTATGCTAGGAAATGGCAGTCACAGTCATTTTGATATTCACCATTAATTTTTGTGTCTGTACTTTAAATAATGTTGTTTAAAATGACATTTAGGAATTGGCATGGATACAGTTTTTCCTGGTATCACCTGGACAAAGATATGGATTTTAAATGGCAAAGGAAACAGTTCACATATTTCATATTTCTAACCTTTCATCTAAAAAATTGCTTTTACATTACTTCTTTTTATGAAATATGCCATACTTCCACCATTTTTATGATTGTTATTTGATGAGAAAAAGCCTTTATTTAATGAAAATTAAAGTTCTAAATATTTTTCACTTCTGTGTTTACTCCTGAATGGGGTTTTCATGAGGGAAATTTGTTGAGTGTGGACAGGTGTAACTTGGAGGTTCAACTCAATTTATTTTGCGAAATGGTAGAACTAAAAGAAATGTAAAGAAGATTTAATGCATCCATTTATTAGTAAATACAAGGGGTGTTTAAAAAAGAGTTCATTTTACTATTTCTTAAGTCAGCAATTGTCATTTAATTTTAGAGAACTTTTGAAGGGGTTGGATTTGCTTCAATCACACAGTCAAATCGGAAGACAAAGAGAACTGCCTGTCAAGTTTTGCTGGTACCCGATAGGTTTGTTATTTAATTCTAAGACTTTCAGCAACAGAGGCCATTGTTAACTTAACTATTTCAAAGATCATTTTTCAATTAAAGAGAATATTACCAATAAACCTCCCCCCAAAAAATTAACAACAGCATTTTATATTTTTTTAACTCAAATATTATTTTTGAAAATCTCAAGATTGGAAGACCATTTGAATCAGTGAAGTTAAGATGAAGGACATTGCTTCAGAGCATTATGCTAATGGCAGAGAGGACAAGATAATTCTGAGTCTGAGGCCCATTGTACTCAGTCATCTGATGGTCATTGTCAGAGAAATATTTCCTTAGGCTAACTATCCGTACCATCTTTTCTGCTATTTAAAAAACAAAGACAGAAACTCTTGCCCACATGTTTGATTTGTTTTACAATATTTTCAGACCAGGTGTCCTATTTCATTTTTTATCAATTCTGCTTTTAATGAATGGGTTTTATTTTTATAATTTCTTCAAAAGAACATATGACGCTGATGAGAAGTCTCATAATTTTCATGATCAATATTTGTGATCACTGTAAAAAATTAATGAAATTTTGACCAACAGTAAACACATCAAAGGTATCCATGGATAACAAAAAAGAAGCCACAATAATGATCAAAAAAATATGATTGCAATAATTTTTTTTTAAAAGCATTGTAAAACTGAATGGGTTGGGGGACATCAAAGCATGCTGCCATTTAACAAGTACAACAAGAAAAACAACAAAATGTAACATTTTTATTAATACATAAATTCTTTATATAAACCACTCATTGCATGTTTCTTGAACAGTTGGGATTTATTTCTCAAAAAACTTGAGGTTTCATATGAAGATGCAATATTTTCTGCATTGTGCACAATACTGCATGCAGCCAAATTAAGGGGAATAACTCTAAATTCTGATGCAAAATTTATTGATTTTTTTGCATTTATGCAAAAGAGTGCACATGTAAAGGAATTGGGTGCTTTGAGGAAAACTCAAAACTTTTTGGGAAACTTCTTAGACTGAATCAGAGTTGCTGTTCTTGGAAACATATCAAATAAACATATAAAAAGTGATAAAATAAACAAATTTACTTTTAAAAATCTCAATTTTTATATCTTCAATAAAAAAAATAGATGCATCTTCTAAGATATTTATTTACAAGAAAAATTATAATCACTGGAAAAAAGAATCTGGGGTCACACCAAGGAATGAAATTCTTTTAAAAGTGCACTAAATTAAAAAGATCAACTATAAATATACTTTTTTTTCATTAACTGCATGGGCAGTAATAAACTGTACAAATTTATCATGGTTACATCTTTATGACTAGAATGTATAACATTTTAACAAAACACTCATCAACTTTTCTATATACATAAAAAAACTTGTCCTCTAGTTAAAAAGAGTCCCTTGAGCATAATGTATCACTTAACTCCTTAAGTACAGTGACTTTACATATCACACAAACTTTTGAATACCAATCAACAAATGACATAATGATATAGGATACATCTCTGGCAGTGAATAACAAAGTATTTCCTCTTATGAATATGAACACATAGTGTGAAGAATTTACATAGGTATACATTTATACAAATGTCACTCCCAGAGTCAAATATCACTACAACAACAAAATACTTCAAAAAATAAACAATGTAGCATTATATGTCTGAATGCTGAAGAACTGGCTAATGAGTATGTTTTTATGCTACATGAATAAACAAACAAACAAAATGAACATCATGCAACAACTCCAAAAACAGTTAAAAATGCTAATGCTCTTATAAAAGAAAATAATAAAATAGCAAAATCTTGAACTTTTTGCTTTACATGATAAATGAAGAATTGAAAGCACTAAGCATGTAGGTGTTCCTTAGAAGTCCATGAAAGGTTGAGAGAGAGGCCACACTGTGGGGTACTAGGTTTACAGAGATCCCAGGGGATACTCATTTACCAGCTCTCTGTGTGTCTGACTTAGACTGGGTCTTTATGAAAAACCCTCCTGAAAATGACAGACACAGAAGATGGATCAAGAGAGGTTTTTTTTGGTCATTTGAGAGTTCAGGAAATAGATTCTCCAGATTGACACTGAGGTTATTGTATCTGCATTTCAATAAAACTACAAATAAATATGTATAAATAAATAAGAAAAAAGCTAACAGCTTCCTAAAAAAATATATATGTATAAAAGATACTATAAAGAATTGGATAAAGTGCCACAACAACAAATAAATGAGGGAGTTGTTGTTTTGACAAAATCTAACAACCATTTGGTAAAGGGACAACAACACAACACTGACAACAAAGCCTAGGATTTTCGGTCCTCTGATATACACAACAAGGCATCAATTACCTCCTGTTCGTCATGTGACCTTCTCTCTTGCTGTTCCCGGTACTGTCTCTGTCGTTCCTCAAACTCTCGTAATCTTTGGTTATACTGTTCTATTTGCTGCCGATACAACTGGTCCTCTACCTGAAGAGAAAAAAAAAATATCATGAAAACTTTGCAAAGATTTTCAAACTGCAGGGCATTTTCTGCCAGGCACTTAGTTTTCAAATGCTAGTAAAACAACAGTTTTCCATTTTGTAAGGTGAAATATACTGTTAAGTTAAGGCTGTGAAACTTTTTTCTAGACAAAGAAAACTTTTGGACAAGTTTTACTTGACTTTGAAAAACAAGAAAATGAGGGGCAAATGTTTCAGAAGTTGATGCAGTGGCAAGTGAAACAAATGCAGTTTAATTTTCACCTGTTCTCTTGCAATATGTTAGACCAAAATATAATTATAATGCCACACTTCAAACCATATGCAACTCTTTTCTTGTTCTCTTGGAGTGCAGCTGAAGCAACAGCAGGAAGAAAAACAGAACCAAAGAAGCAGCCCCATTCCTGATTCTCTGTACTTGATAATTTCCACAAAAATCAAACCATCACCTGCTTGAGGTACCAATTTTTATCACATTTTTAAAAAGTGAACAATCAAATTTTAATTGGATTTTGACTGACTTTTCTAGACTCTTCAGGATTCAACTATTTGCCTGATGCATATGGTTTAAATACAAGAAAAGCTGGATGCTTTGATTACAAAATAGTGTGTATGATGACTAGAGACTTTTTCCAGCAGCTGACTGCACTATTCTGAATTAAATATTGATTTTTCTTTGTCTTTTTAACCCATTGTGCAAAGAGCAGCTTTTAATTTGACTTTGTTTTGATCAGAGGACTTAGGAAAAATTCATTGCCATTTCCCTGATGCCATCTGACAGCTCAAAATTCACCTTGTCTGAAACCTGCTCTTTCAGATCCAGAATCTGCAGCTACCCAAATTGCACATATTACATAAGGTTAGAGGGGTCTTTGTCTTGGAAAGAGGCAGATGCAGTCAGAATCTGATGCAGTTAATTCCCCTTACAAGGACAACAACCCTGGCACTGCTGCATCTGAAGCTAGCACCCTCTCAAGGTCACAGGAGAATCCTGAGATCTGTTGTAGATTTAGATGCAGCATATGGCTCCATTGTGAGGGAGATTAACAGATCCCCACCCTTTCCACACTTATTTACTAAGCAGAAGACATTACTGGAAAACTCTTGCATGTTTTACCAAAACAGACTTGTGGGCTGAGTCCAAAATTTACAAACTTTTTGTTCCACAAAGACTGCATTGCATCTGCTATTTTTTCTTCTTAACAAAACACATCCTTAGAATCCATTTATAAATCCTTATGGAAGATGAAAAACAATTAATCAGAGTTGCATTTTAATTATCTCACGACTGGGGTACTAATTCCACAAATGATTGGGCAACATTGAAAGTGAAACCCAGGATCAGCCATCAGAAGAAATCAATCTAGTTTAGACTTGTAATGATGATTTAACCACCCCACAAAATAAATTAAAAATCCCTAAATTAATGTTTCCCTCACACAAGCACTTGTCCAAAACTATTGTTTCAACTTTCTGCAGAGTTGTAAAAAATGGATAAAGAATGGTCTTAATGTGTGCAATCGTGCCCAGGCAAACTGATTATGATGGTGAAAAATGCACAAGATTTGGGTGCCTTGTTCTAGAAGGGTGCTAGTTTTGGCATGTTCGTTAGATTAGTCTCTTTTGTATCCACAGTTAAGACAAATTTCTTTTGTAAATGGTTGTTAATTAGCGTGTTAAAAACACATTTCCTAGACCACAATGTAGAACAGCTAACTTTCTGAGGGACACATTGTGTAATTAGACATATGGCCTGTGGTTCTTCTATATCAAACTACAGCTTCCCAGAAATCATTTCAAATTCTCCCCTTATATTTCTTAATTCTAGTCTCTGTCTTATCTTTTATTCTCATTTACTCCCTATTCAAAAAACATAGGAAAATTTTTTTTCCTAAAAATGTATATTTGAAAACAGCTTGCAAAAAAAGGTTTAATGCAAGTTAAACACACATGTATAAGTGAAAATTAAACAAATGTATAAAGTGAAGTAATTAAAGACTAAGCTCTGACTGGAAAGAAAAGAAATCTTTTTTTCTGAAGTGTAAAGGTTCTGCTACTCAGTGGTATTAATTTCTAATTTCATTAGGATTGTATTAGAGGATTATAAAGTTTTCCTGCTTTGTCTTCATCCCATTTCAAAAGAGACCTAGTATTGGTGTGCACATTAAATGTATGGGTCTCACCTCTAATAAGGAGAAATTTTAAGGACGTATCGAAAACTTGTTGAAAATGAACAAAAGTGAAAAAAGCAGAGAAAATTGACAACTGTGATTAAGAGGTCAATAACATTTGAACACTAGATACAAAACAGCTACTAAAGAGTCAATAACTGGTTCTCATCTTTCTGGAAAGCTGCAAGAAGAGGTCCCCTCTCTCTCTATTTCTCTCTTTTAGTCCTTACCTCGGCTCTTTCCGAGTCGTATTCTATACAGCCTATTCCGTCTAGTCTGTGAAGGTCTATCCATCCTCTCCATATAACACACACTCCATTTAAGATAAACTGGGATTTTAGATGGACCTAAAAAGGAAAGAATTTAAATGCATTTAATGATTGAGAAATTTATCATAAAGCTATGAAAGTGGAAACTTTTTTTATACATTGTATTACAGAAGTCCAAGTTAATTGTTCCAGATCACGTTTTTGACATAAGGTTGGTAAATTGATGGGATAAGGAAAACCATATCTACAAATTAATAAAGGAAGGGCAACCATGCATTGACATGATTAGCCCAATATGTAAGATTTCTTGCCAATATTCCTAATGTCAGCAACTTTATTATCTCCAATTCATGTGACATTTTATATGTCAAATGGATTCCTTTTTCAGAGGAAAAAGACAGAATTGGTGTACTTTTATGGAATGATAACTGTCTCTAATACTCCAGAAACAACAATAGCTTATTTAGCAGAAATAATAGGACAATGCAAACTTCCCCATTCAATATGGTACACACTGTAAAAATTTTTAGACTTTCCCCTTTCTCATTCAATTCAGTGCACAATGTAAAAAAAACAAACACTCCTTCCCCATTCAGTTTGGTGCACATTGTAAAAAAAATGAGCAGGCCCTCCAAAACATTTTGCTCAATATATGTCACAATTTTTTAATACTACTTGTAATATAACTTTTAAGCTTTGCCAAGTTTATAGATCATATGTGATTCAGAAGTCAAGGAGTGCATGCCGGCTTACATTGCAGAATACAGAGTATTTCTTACACTGCCGCTCAAAACATAAGGAGGGTTAAATAAGATGTCAAAGGGTGCAGTCTCCCTTCACTTACAAGGATAAAACCAAACCCCGTCCTTTCATAACTTATTTTCTTATCTAATCAAAACTCATTATCATATTATATACCCATAACACACTACAATGCTAAGAGTGTTAAAAATGCATTAAGTGATTCGCTAGAGTAAACATTCTGAAAAGGTAATGTGCATAAAACGCATTGATACAGTCATTGACTTGTCTGAAGTCAATTGTTAAATGAGTTTTATACACAAACTTATTATCAAAGGATGGATAAAAATATCATAATTACAGAAAAACATCAACATGTTTAGATTTTCACTATTAAATTAAAAACCGTAACAGGTAGGCGGAAAGTGTAATTGAATAACAAAAGTTAACTTTTAAGAAAAACAAACTTATGGAAATGAATAATGAAATAGGTGCATGATGTCGATTTTAAATATCATCTTGAAAAAATAATCTTTTCATCATGATCGGTAATAAATATTGCAATGACATTTGAGTGAGTGGGAGGTTGGGGGTCTGGGTTGTTGAGATATACTGGAACCCCCACTCCTGATTCATATTGCCTGGAGCGGCTCTAAGTATGCCCTCCGCTCCTTATACACTGGGGAGTGTTTAGGCATGATGAAGTAATCACAGCACCTGTCTCTTATAAAATGTTTGTGAAATATCATCCCTAATTATATTTTATAATATAATAACTATAACATTAAATTGCTTATTGTAATCTGAAGTATTTTTCTATATACAATAATTGGTTGTCAATTAATATTACTAGGATTTTTCTGCAATAGCTCTCCAATGCGAAAGAGAGAGATTTAGATAATTATACAAACACATATGTGTAATTTATCTACTGTACTTAAGTAAACAAAATATCACATGCAAACACTTTAACTTGGAATTAGAGGTATTTTGTAACACCTTAATTCAAGGTAAAGCTCTCTCTAGTAGATTTTAATCTTTAGTGCGAATTTAAACAATGCTTTAGGACCATTCTAAAAATAACATTTCTATGGTCAGTGGGCATTTTAAATCCATTGTTCCTCCCCTTTTTGTGTTTATTCATGAATGAAAATGAGTGGGTGGTCACTGTAGGTAAAATAGGTCATTGAGTCAGCTGGAGCCAGGTCAGTGATCTGGAATTCGACTGGGAAATCCCAGCTCACATGTGTAATGCATTTGGAGCTGCTACCTTTGATAATGAAAGATAAAGTAGAGCATGGCTGTTTTAGACATGAGTTATCTCCCTTGTTTTTTTAATAAATAATCTTGAAAAAATTTATAATGAAAAAATCATTTCTTTGTGCTCATTTTTTATTTGGCTTTATGGGGTAAAATTAAGCTGTACGTACTTCATATAATAATGAAATTGCCTTTTGTTTTATTTATTAAATTTATTTAATTATGTTGGAAGGGTCACATCATTTTCAACATTTTGACAATTTCATCCTCTTTTGATCTTAAATGATTTTAATTAAGGTCAAGTGTAATTTTATAGATATGTGATATAAATTAAATATGCATCCTGGAAATTAAATCAATAAGATTAAATAAAAATGACTTTCCCTGATTTTCATTAGAACATGACCAAAAAAATAAATTTTCTGTAAGGATTTTTTGTCAAATTGGAAGTTAACATAAATGTGACAATAAGTGTGAACTTTTACAGTAATGTGACGCACATTTGTCTTGTCTTTATTATGTAAATGGCCCATTCATGTACAACATGTTTGTCTATATGAATTAAAAACTTGATAATTAATGTTTTATAAGTTTATTGTTTTCTCCCTTTGTAATGATGATGGAATATAACTGAGGCGTCAGTGAGGTGAATTAATTAAATTTGTTTTTTTAAATTCTGGTTGTGTATTTGCTAAATGGTTATTGTTTACAACAAAACAAAAGAAACAAAGCATGTAAGGAGACAAGCATGCAATTCATTGCATCAGTGGCTGCGTTTCTGTCGAGTTATTCCATTTTACCTACGTATGACATAACAAGTCAAGCCAAACGGTCTTTGTGGTTTGGCATTTCACCAGAAACCGCAAATCGCATTGATGAGACAGATAAAACCCAATAATGACTTATTTTTATGCTAAAACAATTGAAGATCAATACTACTGAAGGATCTAATGAAAAAAACTCAATGAATGGTAGATGTTTCTAAATAATCACCTCCATGGGTTTATTGACTCAAGGAAGCTAGCTGTTTCCACCCCCACATGGTATAAAATCTTCAGGAGGCTAACGATGACATTTTTCCCCACCTATCATCTGTTTCTTGTGAAGATGAAATTAAGGAACTATTCATAGCATTACCTGTTATTGGAGATTCTATTCAAAGTTAATTTGTTACACATATATTTGTTTACAAAATGACTTAATAAAAAATGATCAATGATCCATGCATGCAGGCCTTTTCTTAACTTTTTTAAAGGTGTGGCATAAACCCACAGTTTTTCATTTAAATAGATAGTTTTACAAGCATTTAATGACTCGTTTTAGATTTCATGGGATTTAAATTTATCACAGATAATTGTACATGAGTAAAAGCATGACTTAAGTCTTCTTTCCTTCAAGGCTTTACTTAATTTAAACTGAATCTGTTAGAAAGTCACCCAAACAATAATGCAATGTCCGTAATCAGTTATTATCCTGCGAAATCTTTTTTTTTTACCTTATGCTTGACACATTGAATACACAAAGCGTTAATGTCTATATGGCTCGTATACTTACCCCCTCGAGCAATATTTACCATGTACGAGTTGTGACAAAGAATTAATTCTGTATTCAGTCGGAAGATATGCTTATCATAAGGTCTACTATTTACCACTGTTTTTCTTTTGTTATAAGCTTTATTTTAAACGCCCTTTGGGTCTCTGCATATAAATGATTTTTTTTAAAGCATGTCTGTTTTGTTATTTCAAATTTTTTTTTGATATGAGGTATTAAAACAAAACAAAGCAAAAAAGAATTGACCCAAAAATACTCAAGAAATAAACTAGAAAAGAAAAATAATGTCTTTTTTGAAAAAGAAAATGTGAAGAAATTGGTATTAAGAAAAGCTGGGATTGTCCATTGTAAACTGATCATAATGAATACAATGGAAAGAATGAATGTATTTCTCCACCCCTGCAGAAGTCTTGCATATTTTTTAATCATGTTTATTCGAAAAGAAGGATGACATTTGTAACGCCCACATGAAAGAAGTTTCATGAAAGATGAAAATCCTGATTTTGATTGTCCCCAATTTTAGCCATGCTGTGGTCATTAAACAGGGGTGAGGTCAAGCAGTTAATGATTTGTGGGTACTGTGCAGTTATTACATCTCCATTCTACTGCATTAACACATCATTGCGGGGCTCAGAGTTGTATGCATGTTTTTTTATGGAAATGGCAAAATAATGGACAATAGACCCCATAAAAGTCAGTCAACAAAAACTTGGTGACCATTCAGCCAGAATAGAGAAATGACAAGCTTTTGTGGGGAGTTGTATAGAGTTTTTCCCCCCTCTTTGTCAGTGTTTTAGTTGGTTTAGACATTCCGGATGTCAGTGAGGAAACAGAGATAAGTTTGTAAGTACAAAGGAAGTCCTTTTTACTTATACACACTGTGAGTAGCTTCCGCTCGACCAAGTCACATGAGAAGTTTGGTGATCAGAAGACCCCAGCAAGAACTTTCTTAGAAAAATATCTCCTCTACATGACATGACCATCAGACTGAACAAATTATTATAATCATAAAAAATAATCGGAAATCCCAAAAATCTCAACTTTTTAAAAGATTGCGAAAAATTTAATCTTCACCAAAATTTATTCAATGTACATGTGTTAAATTCCTCTTTCATTTCTTGGTATAAATTAAATGTTATGACCCCATGATCAGATTTCAAGTTGATGTCATACAAGAGACACAGCCCCTTCAGAATGGTAGATTATTCACTAATTAATCAAGTCTTGTCAACAAGGGAGAAATTTTGACAACAGTGTCTAGCAAATAAATCACCGATTTTATACAGTTAAAAAACACAATGTTAAATTAAGCAAAAAACTTCCAGACAAATATGTTTTTTTTGTGATAAATACATTGACACTGATAATAATAGACAGACTTTTCAAAATGATTTTGTGACTAATACATTAACAAAATCATAGAAGGAAATGTCATAAATGCTTTTCTAATTAACACATTATCTAATAATACAGGTATACATATATTTTTTAGCCTGGATAGAGAGAAAAACAACCAGAGATGGATCTTACCTTTCCTGGCTCTCTCTCAAAATCTACATATTCTCTTGTGGGTATCCTATCTTCCTCTTTGTCTGACCAAGCATTTGATTCAAAATTTAATTGTAAATTTGTACCAGTGGCTACAAAGGCCTATAAAAAATAAAATTAGAAAAAAATGAATTAAGTATGAAATTCTGTACTACTGAAAGATGACATTTCCTGTTAAAAGTTTGAGACAGTATGGTGCAGTTTTATACATGGAAACTTTGTAAAATTTAACATTTTGTGGGGACAATTAAAATATGACGATTTCTTAACTGTTTAATTCTAAGAATATAGATCTATCTCTTTTTTCCGTTTTCGTCTTTTTTTTGTTCTTTTTAATCAACACGGAACATTAAACTAAACAGCACACACGTGTCTTGATCAAGGGGTGATTTAAATAGTAACTTACTATATCGGCGTGACCCTCCCGGCATTCTGTTTGAAATCTTAATTGTCGTTCCTCTAAAGGCCGGTCTCTAAATCCTGTGTATTTCACCTGAAATCATAAAACAAAAATCCCATCTGAAACTTTTTTCGGAGATTCGGTAGGTAAAGAAATCCGTGATCA
This sequence comes from Saccostrea cuccullata, assembly GCF_032062105.1. NCBI lineage: Eukaryota > Metazoa > Mollusca > Bivalvia > Ostreida > Ostreidae > Saccostrea > Saccostrea cuccullata. The sequence continues at coordinate 450,825 of NW_026936751.1, forward strand.
ACGGTATGTAATAAATCACTCCGCCATCTAAACTTCACAAACTTCCGTAAAAGAATGTGACCTGGTAATAAACTTCAAATAAACTTTACCTCACATTCTCGACTAAGTCTTCGAAATAGTTCATCGTTATCAAAAGTTGATCTTTGATCAGGCACAACTCTTGGCATTTTTCTTTGAGATATAATTCCGACTTCACAAGACAGCGTGTTTGTAAGTACTGACAGCATGCTTTCTGAGTCAACTTCATTCATGCTAAACACAACAATACTACACATTACACGAGCGTATCCGATCGCTCTTGATTGGCCAATTCGTTCGTCTTCGTGAAGTTTCCGAGTGACGAGAAATACCGACAATGACCATATATGGTAATTTCCGACTATTCATTTCCGTAGAATTTGCTACGTAAGCGGATATACATTATTATGCAAATAACATTTTCAATATTTGATGACAGCTCCCATATAAGGTTACTAGGCGGGGCATACGATATGAATAATGCAATAGTCCCTCCATATACGGTCTTGTGTGACCTACTTTCTTTTACTACGAGGTCATACGTATTAAATATTCAGATTGTTTTTCTCACGCTGTAAAAAGATGTTTTTCGAGCAAATTTCAACTCTCTTGTAAAATTAGAAATTGTTTACTTGTTTTTCAGAAAAGAATTCGATGAATAGATGTGGGTTAAAATTTTTGGCTCTCTTGGGTTACTCGAACAAAACAAATTTTAAATATTTTGTACCGACTATGCTCGCCTACAGTAGTATCCCTCTTGTAATCATGGGGTTCGAAAGCATGATTTCAACACAACTGTTTGTTGATCTGAGAGAAAAAATATTTTAGCCTTATCAATCATGGAAATGAATATTATCATTTATTCATGCCATGGCACGTAATGATATATTTTTAAAAATATATCATTATCTAAAGAGCAAAACTCATACTATAGAATACAAGTGTTGATTAACATAAGCAGACTATGTCACTTTATTCATTGAATTTTAATAGAAAAATCGTCGCTCATTTCCAGAGGATTTTGAAAAAAAATATTACTGCATGTAGCTCTCTCCCACAGGCCTTCCGATCGCTTAAAAAAAATTGTGTCAACACCTTAATTTTTTTTCTAAGCGATCTAAAGGCCTGTGCTCTCTCCTACCAAGGCCAGAATGGGAGAGGATCGTACATTTTGGCCGTGGTTTGCGACGATGCAAATATTCATAAACTTGGAAAATTATCAAGGAGTGTAATATTCTCTTACTGAAATAATAAATGTTCAATGAAAAAAAGAAGAAGAAAAAATAAAAACCGTGAGGCCATCTAAATAAAAATTTGCTTGCTCTTTTCAAACTAGGGATTTAAAAAAAAAAAAAGGTTATGTAGATAGGGAAAATATGGGTTTTTTTTCTCTTAGGCCTAAAGGTGAGGAAAAAAAGGTGTTTCCTGGAGAGGGCAAACAAACAACTTTTTAAAGATGGCCTGATTCTACAATTTTTAAACTGAATGAAGGTGTATTTATGTAGGCATGTGAATATGCAATTTGCTGCTCATGAAATGGGTTTGGATATATTTGAAATGTTCTTCTTTTTTGACACCTTTTGACATGAAGTATAGACATTTGCTTTATTTGGATCAATTTAAGTGTCAACAACACACAATTGAGGTGGGTGGCTGGGGTGTTAATTTACATAATGTATGGTAAAGTTAGAACAACTTTGAATCAATCTTGTTGCTTGTGTAAAACAGATATGCTTTTCTGTGAAAAGGAAAATTTTAATTTATCCCGGATTTTTCATTGATTGTTATTTTTGATAGTCCCGTTCGATAATTTTTCACTCATTAAGAGCGATGAGAAGCTTCTAACGACATTTCCCGTTTACTCGGCATTCAATGACTCCGGACCATTGAGCAGTGAGGGTTCTGTATCGTGCTAACGCCTACTGTGACACTACATGACCATGCTGACGGGACCTCGGTTTTAAGGAAGGTCCACACTTTTACGGATCCGGTTCTAATTTTACACATCAATATAAAATTCTGATTTTCACTTGTCTATTGATATAAAATCTTTTTGGGTGATTGAAAAGGATTTAGCAAGTATATATTTGTTTATTATAGTGTTATTGTGCATACAAAGCATTTAATATACATTATTTATGGAAATTAACACTTTGCACTCTGTCCATAAAATCTATATGTCATTTAGTACATACACAGACACAAAATTCTTAATTGCTTTTATGGACCTAAATCTTTTTAATTTTCTTTTAAGCAAACTAACCTGAGATCTATTTTTATTGATTTAGAGCCTATACCATCCATTTAATTTTTACTTTTTGAAAATTTTGCAATGAATAATTAAAGAAATTGATATTCCAAAAATGGGGGTATACGTCTTCAAAAGACTGTTTTGTTAAAATTCTCTGGTCAACTATAATAAAGTAGGTGTTTTTGTTAACATTAGATATAATTTTAAATAGTTTTAAAGAAAAAATGGCATCTAAACAGTTGGGATTTTGAGAATTATAAAAAATAAAGATATTTTGAGATTTTTTTTTGAAAGACATGGACAGATTCAACATCAATTTGTTAATGTTTTGCAGTAAATGAATATTTTTGATCTTCATAAGTTTTAAATAAATTTGATGTGATTTGGTGCTTAACTAAATAAAATATGATATCTCACTTCTTTATGTTCAATTTTGGCTGTTGAGATTTTAGAGGTATGTGCTCTGAGACATGTTGTATGAAAATTAACCTGCTAAGAGATATGTCTTTTATGGGTGTTTTCGTTAGTTTAAGACTTTTTCAAGGTATTTAAATTAAAAAAATTTCAGTTTGACAGAAAATTCGGAAAGTACGGACCTACCTTAAAGGACTTGAATTTTTAACTTCAAAATGCCAAACGCTTGGCAAAACAGTTTCTAATTTTTATTGACTTTGGTCAGTCGGGGCCATGAATCGAACGTACGACCTTTCGATCCATTATCTTTACTCTGGATCCGCCCAGATGTTTAGGTCGGTGATCCGCCTAACAAGTGCGCAGGAACTTCAAAAATACGCATGCGTAAACGATTCAAAACAAAAATGGCGAATTATTAGACGACGACAACACAGAAAAACATAAGATGTCTTTTCAATAGATTCTTGAATTCAATAGAAAGTTTGTTCAATATTTTAGGCTAAGTAGATTTAATATGATGCTTGATCTTGAGGTTGTTCCCGAAAGATCACTTGGAAATGAACAATGGGAGTTTGTTTTGGGTAAGCCAGACAAATTTGTTTTTTGCACTACTCTGCGATATTTTACACATAAAGATGAATGTCAGCCCATTGAAACTACTTGGCAAGAAAATAACAAAACCATTTATTGTTTTTTCACTTTAAATAAAATTACGAAAAAACAGTGCAAAAATACATAAGGTGAAGGTCGAATGTGAAACAGCTGATCATTGTAAACAAACAAGTTACCTGTGAGCGTTATCATACTTGAAAGTTGAAACTAATTCTATTGTTCGAAAATTATTATTCCATTTGTAAAGAATATATACACAAAACAGAGTCCCACCAATTCAGAGTGAGACTAAACCTTCAAGTTCATATTCCCAATCATTAGCTGTAGCTAGACGGTAACGGGTTCGTTCGCCCGATCTACTGTTCGCAGGAGTCCGTCCGTGCAGAGTCCGTTTGCCCGAAATATTCTTTGCCCAATATCTTGTTCGCCCTACACGTGGTTCGCCCAATACTTATATACATGTATACTAAGTCTTGTATATATGAATTAAAAAATTAACATACGAGTATATCATTTTTTCTATTTATTTCCCTTACGAACTTGGAATTTTTTTTCTCAAATTCTGATACAAAGAGCAACATTTATTTAGTCTAAATTAATTTTTGATTTGATTCTATATCTAATGTTTTTGATTAGCTAAATGTTTGCACTATAGTTAATTAGATGATTAATATCAATGTTGATTAGGGGGATACATCGGTGTTATTTTTACAAATTAAAAATATTGAAGGATAGGTGGTATACTGTTTTACCCTTGCCCGTCTGTCCGTTTTTCTGTGTGTCTGTCCATAACAAATTTTTGATTGCAGTTTTCTGAGCAACAACTCATCGCAGATGCTTGAAATTTTTGCGCATTCTTTGCTAAGGCATGCCATCTGGTGGGGTTTGTTTGTGTTCAAATCGGACATCAACTTCCTATTTATCTGTCTGTAGACTTCGTACCATACATAACAAATTTTTGTCGCAGTTTTCTCAGCAACTATTCATCGCAGATGTTTTAAATTTTAAGCACATTCTTTGCTGAGGCACACCATATGGTGGGATTTGTTTTTTTTTTCAAATCTGATGTCAACTTTCTGTTTATCTGTGTGTCTGTACGTACCATACATAACTTTTCATTGCAGTTTTCTCAGCAACTATTCATCGCAGATGTTTCAAATTTTAGCACAGTCTTTTCTGAGCATACCATATGGTGGGATTTGTTTTTGTTCAAATCTGATGTCAGCTTCCTGTTTATCTGTGTGTCTGTCTGTACCAACTTGAAACATTTTCGTTGCAGTTTTTTCAGCAACTATTCGTTGCATATGATTGAAATTTTAGCAATACTTTGTTGAGGCATGCCATATGGTGGGATTTATTTTTGTATGAATAAATCTGATGTCAACTTCCTATTTATCCATGCATCTGCCCATAAATGAACTTGTGTATATTAACGTCTTGGTGTATATTCACATCAGAGCGGGGGTATTACTAGTGAGCATTGCCTTACAGACTTCTTGTTTCATTTGCTTATCATGCTTATGCAGGGCTTTCGAGAAGATTAGAAAGAGGTGGTACATTTACAAGACTTGTACTTAGCTGAAATCATGATTGTATCAACCAAAATATTTGGTCAAGGAAAAATTTATGCTTTATTTAAATTGGATTACTTCCACTTTTAATATGATCTTGGTTTTCAGTTCTCCTTTATCTTAAATAAAAAAACTAGGGGAAAAAAAGAGAATGGTTCTTGATTAATGGTGATAATTTAGACTACAAAATTTTATTACTGTCTGTGAAAAAATGTATATAAATGTCACAATATAACACACAAAAAAATCACTGAAGCAGAACAAAATACAAACTTAATCTTTAACTCATCAAGTTAACGTAACAAAAATCAACTTTAAAAATTATATCTGCAAGCATTAAGTAAAGATGCAGATCTAAACAAATTTAAAAGGCCAACTATTCCATCAAATATCATTGAAGCAGACATCAAGATACAGTCACATATAAAAAAAATCAGTGCAAAAATAATCTACAAGTGTTTAGGATAAAACTGTGGAAAACCAAGTGGGACAAAATGATAGACAATGGAGCAACCGAATGGACAGATTCAAAGAAAACCTTTAGTTCCCTCTTTTGAAAGATTTGAAGAGTTTTCATTGATTCTCAGTGAGAATGGAAGAAAAGCAATACACAATGTGTAATGTGATGCTGACATTCTAAGCTAAGTACAGTTTTTCATTCAGCTCAATCTATTTTTCAGGAATGCCGTTCTATCAAGCAGTTGCTATAATGAAACGCCAGGATCGACAAATCAAGGGAGTACAAGTGTGGTACAGTCACCAGGTATTCTTCCTGAATCATATAGTTAAAGGAAAACTTATTTAGTATATACACAGATTTAGCAAATATAGGAGTAAAGGGATGTATTATTTGGTCCTTAGCAGAATTCTCAGCAATGCTTTGTAAAGTTACAATCTCTGCTTTAACAAATTAACAGATGTAGATACTATCAAACTTGGTTTACTCTTGAGCTGCAGAGTAAGGAGTTGATCCTTATGCTATGGGTTTATAATCCCACTGTGGGACATTGATACCTGAGGGTTGAGTAAAGGTCCAAATTTGCAGCCCTCCACCGGCAAGTGGTGGCATCTCAATATGTGTGAAAAGTTCTCAAATGGATATTAAACAAGCAAACAAATAAAAAAATCAAAATGTGTTTTTAGCTCACCTGAGCCAAAGGCTCAAGTGAGCTTTTCTGATCACAATTTGTCCGTTGTCTGTCGTCGTTGTCGTCGTAGTCGTTGTCGTCGTCGTTGTCGTTGTTGTAAACTTTTCACATTTTCATCTTCTTCTCAAGAACCAATGGGCCAATTTCAACCAAACTTGCCAGAAAGTATCCTTAGGTAAAGGGGATTCAGGTTTGTTCAAATGAAGGGCCATGCCCTCTTTCAAGGGGAGATAATTAGGAATTAGTGAAAAAGTAATGGCATTTTTAAAAAATCTTCTTCTCCAGAACTGCTGGGCCAGGAAAGATGAAACTCATATGGAAGCATCCTCAGGTAGTGTAGATTCAAGTTTGTTCAAATCATGACCCCCGGGGCAAGGGTGGGGCCAAAAGACCCAAGTTTTACATAGGAATATATAGGAAAAATCTTTAAAAATCTTCATCTCCAGAACCACTGGGCCAGGAAAGATGAAACTCATGTGGAATCATCCTCAGGTAGAGCAAATTCAAGTTTGTCCAAATCATGACCCCCGGGGCAAAGGTGGGGCCAAAATGGCCGACCCAAGTTTTACATAGGAATATATATAGGAAAAATTTTTAAAAATCTTCTTCTCCAGAACCACTGGGCCAGGAAAGATGAAACTCATGTGGAATCATCCTCCTGATAGTGTAGATTCAAGTTTGTTCAAATCATGACCCCTGGGGCAAGAGTGGGGCCAAAATGGCCGACCCAAGTTTTACATAGGAATATATAGGAAAAATCTTTAAAAATCTTCTTCTCCAGAACCACTGGGCCAGGAAAGATGAAACTCATGTGGAATCATTTTCAGGTAGTGCAGATTCAAGTTTGTTCAAATCATGACCCCCGGGGCTAGGGTGGGGCCAAAATGGCCGACCCAAGTTTTACATATTAGGAATATATAGGAAAAATCTTTAAAAATCTTCTTCTCCAGAACCACTGGGCCAGGAAAGATGAAACTCATGTGGAATCATCCTCAGGTAGTGTAGATTCAAGTTTGTTCAAATCATGACCTCCTGGGCTAGGGTGGGGCCAAAATGGCCGACCCAAGTTTTACATAGGGATATATAGGGAAACCTTTTAAAATCTTCTTTTCAAGTACTTCAAAGCTATGATTAGTGATATTTATATGGAATCATCCTCCTGGTAGTGTAGATTCTAGTTTGTTCAAATGATGAATGCCTGGAGGGGGGTGGAGTAAATTCAAGCCTGATGTGCTCAGGTGAGCGCTGTGGCCCCTGGGCCTCTTGTTGTTGTCTGTACAATGAAGTCATCGTAGAAATATCCAGGCACATTTGTGGCATTGTTTGTTTTACGTGTTGTTTGATTTCTATTGGTGTGTTTATAATGTATATGTAATATAGATAAAATTTGGGGAAAAAAAAATGATTGGGATCCATACCCAAATGATTACCAGGTACATGTCCCAAAAAGTAACCAAACTTGCAGAAATGTTTATGGGGGATAAACAGTCATACCTCATTATATTAAACTTGATCAGACCAAGAAATTACTTATAGATATCCAGGGTAGAATACTTAAGAAAAAAGTGCTTGGAACTACAAAATCACTTCGACATATCCATGGTATTCAAAATATCTGTGTTTGAGATACCAAAGTTCTACTGTATACAGCCAACCATTAATATTACTTGAATGCTGTACAGATGTGATTTGAAGTTGGAAAACTGTGAGCTACTGTATACACAGTTATTTTCGCCCCATGTTGTTTTCGCCCTTTAACATTTGCAAACAATTTTGCCACATTTTAAATTTGTACCTCCAAAATACAATACCAAATAATTTTTTTTTAAAATACATGCCGATATATTGCAGTATCATTGCTGGATTGATAACTAGCTAGTGAATCAATATTCACAACAAAAAGCTAAATTGTATGTTGATGAAGAAGAAAATTTAGTATCTTTGACTAGATTTGGGTTTCCAGCAAAATATTATTGAAGATCGGGGGGAACAAATCTGGACAATTGTAATTTTATTTCTGTTTGTATGCAAAATAAAGTGACCCATTTATCATATTACAGATGTTTTAAAAGTCAGCACTATGTACTAGGAATAAATCATGCTGTGGTACTAAGTCCTTGGATATGGGACTATGTATTCAGTACTTTGCTTTTGAGATTAATTATAGTATATTTGTAATGGTTATTAGTGTAAAGAACAAAGGAATAATGTGTAAAGGGGTAATACTGTATACCAGAAAGCAGAGTGATATAGTCATTTGCCAGTTGTTTGGAACATTCATATTTTTCATGTTGCAGAGTTTAATGCTGGCTTCTGGAGACAGTGTAAAAACACATTTGTAAAAAGGAAGCAAAATGTCAGTGATTGAAATGAGGGTTGTTAAGATTTATTCCACGGAAGCCTCCAGATAATGTCCTGGTCACTCTGCGATTCTTTAAAGCGGCCCATTTGTAAAGATCTAGACCGCTGTGAAATTGAACAAGACAAATGCAGAGTCTTGGCATTGATACATTGAGTATTGCCCTTTGCAGGTCATTTAGAATGGTAATTTTGTGGGGGTTCTAGTATGCTTTTTTATCCTACAAATTGCTGTCAATTAACTCCAAACAACATTTCCTATAAACCCCCAGACAAAAAAATAACATGCTTAATTTCTGTCATATCTAGCATTTCTCCAACTTGTTAAAATGAAGATGAATTTTTTCCCTTGTAAATCGATTGGGGACTTTGTCACAGGATCTAGCGTAGAACAGTTATAATTAAAGACTTCTGTCCGTAGCTTTTGTTCCTTATCTTCTCAGAATGCTTTAACATTTATAAAATGCACTGCAACATATGTAAGTTGAAAAAAAATTCTATCCATTGAACCAAGGAATTGTAACCTTTAAATACTTATCATAAAAGAAACAGTGAATATTTCATGTCCAGTTATCCAGGAATAAGAATTAATAAGGTTGAGGGATAAGGAGGGGGTGATGGTAGTGGTGGTCTGGGGGTTCTGTTGAAAGAGAGAAGAATAATTGATTCAGTTTAGTATAACTATAGCATTTAATATGAGCATCCTTTGTATTTTCATATAAATTGCAAGAAATTGTATACATCTGTAATTACAGGTTCTATATACATGTATCTTGTGTTGTTTTGTTTCAGTACCCTCTACAAATGGACCTTGTACTTAATCTGTCACATGATGGAATCCGACTGATTTTTGACCCTGTATCACAAAGACTCAAGGTTTGTTCACTATCTTAAAGTTTATGAATTTTTTTTTTTTAATTAAATGAAAGATTTCTTTTGTTACACAGTGGTCGTACAAAGTATTTAAAATGTTATCTGAAATGATAAATTAAGAAGGTTGCTTTATAACCAGAGCACAGAGAACAAAGTTTGTGGACAGGACTCTGAAGGCAATTAAATGCATGTGGGTATGAAGTAAGGATGAGACAGACAAAAATTAATGAAAGCATCATATTAGAAATCAGATCCTCAGCTAGATTTGCCACAAAGGTCTGTGACCATTGTATAAGGTCTGCGTTCTAAGCTAGACATCACAGAGTTGACCAGCCACAATAGACCACCGAGATTTTATTTCACCCCCTTCACTCTCAGTACAGCTGGTCTTTGAGAATCAAGTAGGGATTAAAAAACAAGCACATATGTTGGACCAAAATCATTGCTTTGAATTTAATAACTTTACGCAAAAGAAAAACCTGTAATAATTTTTCGCAAGATGGGCATTGTTGATGGTGATTTTGCCTTTTAATGAATTAACTGCAGAAAATGACAGGTTTATCGAGGGTTTTGTGTTCATTTTGCGATGCAGGGTAAAGAAGGGAGTGATTGTTTGCTATTTCCATAGAAATGATGAAATGCTTTGTACAAAACTTAAACGGAAAATAAGTCAGTGGGGATCCCTTGGTCTGAAAAGAATTATGGATAATTATTGGTCAAGTTGGAAACTTTATTATTATGTAGAACACTGCCTGGGTCAGAGAAGGCGGACTTTTATGATAACTAAGTCCAGAATAATGGATGGACAAGATGTGATGTGTGTTTGTTAAGGAAGGAAAACCACTTTAAACTTTTTGTTATGGTCAGAAGGGTTCAGATTTCAAAGGCTTGGTGATGAAAATCTGTCCCTTTATTACTCTGTGATGTATGAAGTCAGTAATGATTTTCTGGACATAATAAAATACATAATTAGATTAGTGGAGTAACGGACTGGTCTACTGATCATACAGTACAGGCCACGAGTTTTCCGCAAAAAACACGGGGCCCCGTGGACCTCGAACCTTGTCGGCGTCTTTGAAGTCAGCGTTTCTGTGCACCGTGTAACACGGTTGTGTCACAGTTTTAATGATAAATATTTTCAACATTTTCATTGCCCTTATTTAATAAAATTAAATCAAATTTCTTTTGAAATATTTGTTGTACTTTTCCATAAATTAATATTGGTAATTTATCGCATACAGATGTTAAACCTTTTAAGGATGCCTTAAATTTCATAACAACGTACTCATGTCCAGTAAAACAAATGTACAATCACGTTTCAAATTAAATCCTAATTATATTAGTCATAAAAAGTACAATAGACTATTATTATTATTATATTACACTAAGAAGAACCACACTTTCATAAATGAATTACTTGATTGTCTCTACTTTCGATTTTGATTTTAACCGTGTTCAATTCAATTTATATTGATCCCTACGTTTGCATTCATTGGTAGTATATATCACATGCGGGATTATACTAAGTGAATTAATATTTTGTAAGAATTTTAAAAATATATATGATTATATATGTACTATGTCTAGAATAATTTTTAAAAAATACGAATCAGACTCTCACATTAATTCAGCTCTTTGATACCGGTAACGATACTCGGCGAATCATTGGACAGGTTCAGATAAGGATTATTGCCGTGACTAATCACTGAAAATCTGTAATTATGTAAAATATGGAGATAAAAATTAAATGCGGTAAACTCGAAAATCTACTGAAAAGGCAGAGATGATAATCTGATAAATTTCTTTAATTAAAATAGTGATCAACTTACACGCTGAATACAAAAATCACCAGCCGAATTTTTGGCAAATGAAATGTACTTACAGTGTACTTCGGTACGAATATTACTTCATTCTGAAATATATCGTGTGAAAAATGAAACGAAAAAATAAAAAAAAAACAGTTTGAGAAAACAGAGAGATATTTCGCGATTTTTAAAAATGTCCCCCCCCCTTCCAGAAAGCGATACGAATCGGCTGGCTAAGACTTTATCAGAAGTCTGCAAATTTATGTTATGTTTTTAGCTCACCTGAGCCGAAGGCTCAAGTGAGCTTTTCTGATCACATTGTGTCCGTCGTCCGTCCGTCCGTAAACTTTTCACATTTTCGACTTCTTCTTAAGAACCACTGGGCCAATTTTGACCAAACTTGGTACAAAGCATCCTTGGGTGAAGGGGAATTTAAATTGTTAAAATGAAGGGCCAAATCCCTTAACAAGGGGAGATAATCAAAAAAAGACAAAAATAGAGTGGGTTCATTAAAAAATCTTCTTCTCAAGAACCACTGGGCCAGGAAAGCTGAAACCTATGTGGAAGCATCCTAGGGTAGTGTAGATTCTAAATTGTTCAAAACATGACCCCCGGGGATTGGGCGGGGCCACAATGGGGAATCAAAGTTTTACATAGAAATATATAGGAAAAATCTTTAAAAATCTTCTTCTCAAGAACCACTGGGCCAGAAGAGCTGAAACTTATGTGGAAGCATCCTGGGGTAGTGTAGATTCTAAATTGTACAAATCATGACCCCCGGGGGTTGGGCGGGGCCACAATGGGGAATCAAAGTTTTACATAGAAATATATAGGAAAAATCTTTAAAAATCTTCTTCTCAAGAACCACTGGGCCAGAAAAGCTGAAACTTATGTGGAAGCATCCTGGGGTAGTGTAGATTATAAATTGTTCAAATCATGACCGGGGGGGGGGGGGGGGGGGGGGGGGTTAGGGCGGGGCCAGAATGGGGAATCAAAGTTTTACATAGAAATATATTGGACAATCTTTGAAAAGCTGAAACTTATGTGGAAGCATCCTGGGGTAGTGTAGATTCTAAATTGTACAAATCATGACCCCCAGGGGTTAGGGCGGGGCCAGAATGGGGAATCAAAGTTTTACATAGAAATATATTGGACAATCTTTGAAAAGCTGAAACTTATGTGGAAGCATCCTGGGGTAGTGTAGATTTCAAATTGTCTAAATTATGACCAGTGGGGTAGGGTGGGGTCACAATATGTATTACAAGGGGGAAATCTAGTAAAGAACAGAATGGTCAAAGCTTCTCAGGTGAGCGATGTGGCCCATGGGCCTCTTGTAAATCTTCTTTTCAAGTACTTCAAAGCCAGGATTAGTTATATTTGTATGGAATCATCCTCAGGTAATGTAGATTCTAGTTCGTTCAAATTATGATCCCCTTGGGGGTTAAAATTCAAGCCCCCCCCCCCCCCCCCCCCCCCCCCCCCCCCCCCAACTTAAGTTAACTTTCAGGTCTGATCTGATATGTGTTTTTTCCTAGCTGATGTGCTCAGGTGAGCGCTGTGGCCCCTGGGCCTCTTGTTTTTAAATCTTAATCTACGAGATACATGCTTATTTGTGTCTGAAATAGGATAAATAAATTAACGAGGCTGGGGGGTGGCAGCCATTTTTAGACTATTTCTATCTCCTTTAAAAGAAGAGCTCCATATAAAGATATAGAAAATGATCAAATTTTAAAACTAAAATTTTTTAAATATTTTTTTGCCAAATGATAGTTGACAGCTTAAGATATCATATCTAAAAAAATTAGTTAAATCTGGTGGTTAATTTGTGGTTAAATTGTTGACCCCCAGCCTCCTTAACAAAGTACATGTAAGTTTATAATCGTTGTTGTAGTGAAACCTGGAAGATAAATTTCACATGATATCAGTTGAGTGTGTTATACACTTGCCGTGGTCAGAGCTAAAGAATTTGAAAGGTGTGATAAACATACGGCGCCCCTGGCCCACCGGCAGAGACCCAATATATTTTTTAAACAGGTGTGAACTCGGAACTGACCATAAGATTGTTTCAAATCACAAGTGAAATTCTTTCCGCGTAAACAGACTTTCAAGTTTACCTAGCGTCATGGGACAGGTGATGCACGAGGATTTTGTGCGTACAGCATATACTGAGAACGAATTTGATTGCAGTACATGGGTTTAATTTGAACAAAAGTTATGGCAATTAAATATAGGCCTAATAATAGAATGATTAATTGTTACCTCCGTAACTTAAATAAAACGAAGAATCCAAAAAAAAAAATTACAGACTAGTAGTAGTATTTATTCACAGGCACCTGACGTTACTTATTTTTCTTTTCATTAAAAAATATACACATACCTAATAATAAACAAGGTCCCCAAGGCGCCATCTTGAATTTTTCTAGGTCTGTCACATCAACTTGTATTTTCGTCTGAAACTCCGTCAAATAAATTCTCTGCAACCATATTCTTTCTGTGGCCAGTCTTTCGAGGTCTAAACTTACGGACAGTGCAACCAGATGGGCGCATCACACTTGCAAATATTAAAAATCCCTCGTCAAACTCGATCTACTGCTTCAACAATCCGAGAAATCGCCAAAGGGGGGCCGGAAGTTTACATACGATTTGAAATTCTTAGGGAAAGCCCTTTTTTGATTGGTTAATATATTTGTACGATTTATTTTTAAAAATAACCTGCGAAAGTTAGTATACTTATTCCAAAAACAATAATTCAGACAATAATACAACGTAATATACATGTAAGAACATTCATTTTATATCTCTCAAAACAATTTCGATATAGCTTGATCAAAGCGATTATATTTTATAAATGTCGAAGATCGGCCTGATCATGCTAGCTGATCAACATGATCAATGAACATTTTCAAGACAAAATATTGAGTCGGGACTTAAATGCACTAAATATAATTAATAACACTGTCATTATTGATGCCCTGATTGAGCGTTATCCGTGGAGAAGATTGACTTATCTAAAATATGTACGCACGTGTGTGAGAAGGGGGGGGGGGTTCCACACTAAAATTATTCCAGGGAGTGTTGAGATCTGCAATTTTATGTATTGCAATAAAGTAGTGGCATGGCGACATTTTTATTTTTTTTCTTGGTGACAGATTATACATATAACGTTACATGATGCATATGCTAATATTTGATTTCATTACATATCCCCGAGCCTTTAATCAGTGTGCCCCCTTCCCTTTTTCAATTAAGCATATGCCAGGTATATATGTTACATAATGTATATATATAACTGGATGGTTTGCAGTCTTTTGTTTTCTGAAAACCATTCAATTAACTCTGGATGATTTGTTGTTGATTTTTTTTTTTCAAGCACCCCCCTCTTTTATTCAAGATTGTTTCAAACGCAACGATCGGTATAGATTAATACAGTATATTTTACAGGTATGTTTATAAGAAGTGTTTTATTTTTCCCATTTTGCATTTTTTTTTTCATTTCAATAATCGAAATATTTATTAAAATTCAAAGTAATTATAACACGCCGCTTTAGATCCACCACAAAACTGACAAATACGGAATTCCCATTAGCATATTGATGTAAACTTCCGGCCCCCCTTTGGCGATTTCTCGGATTGTTGAAGCAGTAGATCGAGTTTGACGAGGGATTTTTAATATTTGCAAGTGTGATGCGCCCTTCTGGTTGCACTGTCCGTAAGTTTAGACCTCGAAAGACTGGTCACAGAAAGAATATGGTTGCAGAGAATTTATTTGACGGAGTTTCAGACGAAAATACAAGTTGATGTGACAGACCTAGAAAAATTCAAGATGGCGCCTTGGGGACCTTGTTTATTATTAGGTATGTGTATATTTTTTAATGAAAAGAAAAATAAGTAACGTCAGGTGCCTGTGTATTTATTTATTAAAGTGACATGTGTTAAACAACATGAACAATCGTGCAATATCATCAGAATACAAACATCCGGCCCTTTGGGCCTACATATCACCTTAATAAAGGCCTTATAAGAAATATACATATTTTAGCTCTAATATACATCTCGTGATCTTAACATATGGATTACTTCCCTGGTTTAATTTATCCAGATAGACGGTTTTCAAATATATGAATTCTTAACTGTTATCTATAATAAATATCAACTGAAATAAAAGTTTCTGCGTTGAATACAATCAATTTTGGAGAAATGCAGACTATGATAGAAGGGGGTTGTATGAGTCTCTCTCTCTCTTTCTCTCTCTCTCTCTCTGACACTTTACAAGAAAAGAAAAACTTATTAGAATAAAGAAAATCTTTTTTAAATAATTATTTACACTGAAAGGATTTTAAAAACATAACGTGGTAGTGAACACTACTCTATGAAAATAATATTTGCTGTTACGAGAAATACGCATTAATTTCGTGTTTCTGCTGACGATTTTCGCATCCACATTCAGAAATAATTCAAGATGAATAAAATACATGTATTTTAATAAGGAATATACATAAGAATGCTTGGATCGTACACTAGTACTATACATGTTAAAACCATGAACATAAATACAGCTCGGATTTTATACTACATACAGTGTGTGTGACACGAATGCAGCTCGACGCCATTTTGTCTTCCTTTGTTGCATGAACTCTTGAGATTAAATTAATATTCATTTAAAATAAAATTCATAATTTTTATTTTGTAAAGTGAATGGATAATTTTACTAAAATAAAAATTTCTAGACACACAGTTAATTCAAATGAAAATCATTCATTTTTTTCCGATATCTAATCTCAATATCATGCGTGCCATTCAGAGTCCAATATCTGGTTGATTAAAAACGATTATTATATATTCATAAACCAAAGTTATAAATTGTCATCAAAGTTTATTAATTTTTATCAGAAACAAACGATTTTGTCTGTAATACTATTTACACGGTGCAGCTTGGAGGAGAATTTTCTGGACACTCGGTGCAACACGGAGGGAAATTTACTGGACAAGGTGCGACACCGAGGACATTACCTGAGATTTTTCTAGACACGGTGTTGCACGGTGTGCCTACCTGTTTATTTCAAATCCACACACACCGTGCTACACCATGTACACGGTGTAACACAGAGCGTTTCACACGGTGTGCCTACCTGTTTATTTCAAATCCACACACACCGTGCTACACCATGTACACGGTGTAACACAGAGCGTTTCACACGGTGTTTTTTCCACCGAGCGATGCGGAAAACTCGTGGCCTGTACTGTAGGACTGAGACGGAAAATATATAGTTACAAATTCTCGACGTGAATTTCACCCAAAATTGAAATTTTGAAATGATTGAAACATTCTTTTCAAATCATTTGAAGATTAAAGATTGAATATTAAACTTGAAAATTAATTGTGTTTGGTCCAATAAATATGAAAAAAAGAAATATGAATGTACATGTACTTTATTTAAGAAGTAAAGTACTACATGTAATGTAATGATGTATTTTAAAACTTTTCTTGGGTTGTAAATATGGGTTAGTCACATGATCAAAATTCATAAAGCTGAATGGCCTTATGGTACCATAGATTTAATCATATACCAAGCTGTATTTACCTCCAGATAAATGTTTAAAAATGAAACCATTCTAGTTTTACGCTCAAAAAAAGATATATTTTTTTAACACCAATGGTATAAATTGAACATGTTGACCACTTATGAGGTCACTGTGTGAAGTTAAATTGATGATGATTTATTGCTTAACAATGAATCATCCTACCTGTTTCATATAACTGCATGAACATATAAAAAGAACAGTAACAAAAAAAGGCCAGATCTCTTTATACATAGTTTTTTTCACAGTGAAAATCTTGTTTCTGCAGTTGTTGAGATACACACAATAGTAATGGCATAAGGTGACCCTAGGGAAAGGTCATTCAAGGTCACAAGGTCATTTAGATACTACCCTTTGTCTTCATTGTAAACTGTCATCTGTTTGACCACTGGTCATTCTAAAACAAACATTATTGATGAAGCACATTGCCACTCTCATAAATTCTCCATTTTTTATTCCACACAAAGAACATATTTAATTGACCACTGGTCATTTCAAGTGCCTTGACTGTGGCCAGGGGGTCACTTTCAATAGAGGAGTGGACAGTGGTCAGTTATTTAGTGGAGAGGGTACTCTGGGTCTTCTGCCAAGTCAATAAAAATTCCAAGTGGTCACTCTAAAACAATGGTCAGGGAGGGAGCCTTGGTCTCCATTTGATGAAGAAAGCAGTTCTGACCTCCAGCAGATTCTAATATTTTTATATGTGCTTTGTTTTGTTCTATTCCTGTGGAAAAAATCATTTATACTCCCCCTCTGTTTTCGCTTTCTTGATATGCTGTCATTTCTGATGATTAAAGGAGACCAAATGTTTTATCGAATTAAGAACTTTCTGTACACCTTGTTACAATATAATTTTCATGATGTCCAGAAACATTTTGTTTAGTGTATAGAATGTCCTTAAAGAAACTATGATGCACACATTTTAAAAAATTGAAATGATAAACAAGATAAAAAAATATTCAAATTTACAATTCAATGAATTAATTTTTTTGAATTTCATTTCCATGTCCAATGACTGGAGATTCTGATGGAATAGTTTTTGGTCTGTCGATCCTACTTTTTAAAACTTCGTCTACTGTAAATTCTTAAATAAAAGTGTGGAATTAATTATCGAGTAATTTCGCAAGAAGCACCATTTGCGAAATAAAATTACTCGCTTTTATTTTTATGGTGCTAAAAACAATGTAAAATCTCTTGATGAATTGTCCATTCGTGAATTATTATTCTCACGATTTGATGTTGCAGAGGCCTTTCGCGATAATAAGTACCGGTACTCGTGAAAAATAAGGAATTTACAGTATTGTCTATCATAGACCAGTAGAGAGAGATGGTGATGAAGGGGCTTTGATTTAAGCCTGGAATAAAATGTTCTTTAAAATACCCTTTAAAATGAATATACTTACTCATTCTTAGCTAGACTAGCTTTTAAATTGATATATGTGAAAGACATATATTAAAAAAAAAAGTTCATGTAAATGCATTGTGTATAAAAGTGTCACAGGTTGTTTTATGTCTTTAAAAACACTTTATTGAGATAAAGACTCTAGGTCAGCAAGTTGTCTCAGGTTAGCATTGTGGCTCAAAGACTTCTCTTGTTTTTCTTTTTAGATAATAGAAGTAAATAACATGAGCAAAGTGAAGCTCAAATACTGGTAAGTCAATAACTCTTAAAGAGTATGTCTTCACTTACATCATAAAATTCATTGATATCATAATAGGAATAAATTGAAAATTTCCAACATTAAGAAAAAAAAAGAATGTGTGTTTTAATTTTGTTAATGGTACTTAAAAATTTAATGTTGACCTGTTATAATACAGTTGATTTTAAAGTAAAGTACATGTGCTTTATTTACAGTGGAGTCCATTTTAACTCCCCACAAATACAGCCCACTATAGAACAGGTTGACCAGTCATTTGGGGCCACACATCCAGGAGGTATTAACAAATAAATTTTTTTATTGATATCAATCTCACAAATATTTGTACTTTTCATTTTGAAAGAGGGGGGTGAAAAAGATGATATATATTTTTACTGATTACAATTTTATTGAATCTGCACATTATCCCATTTTCTGCTTAACATTTTTAAAATCATTTCTCTTTTACAGTATATAACTCTGAAAAACAGCTGTTTGTGCTAAACTTCAGAGGGCTTTCATTCGATTTTCCAATAGAATCCAAGTTCGAGGTAAGGTCACGGTAAACAGACTAAATTGTAAACCATGTTTGATTTATTTACAGAAACATAAGTCAGAGCTTAACACTTTGTAATATTTTGACAGCCAAAGTATGCCCATGGACTGGGGTCCCTACAGTTCCCTAATGGATCCTCCCCTGTTGTATCAAGGATGTGTCTGTACACCGGAAGCAGTATGGCTGACACAAAGTATGTGTACTTCCTGTATAATCTTAACTCTTAAAGTTAATGTTATTCATTATGCTGTCTCTCAAACACAATAGCAAAATTTGACTACATGATTAATTTTTAAATACAAATAACAAAATACTCAGTGTCTTTTCATTTGTGATTAATCATGGTTTAATACCAATGGGGTAGGGCAGTGACATTTAGCATGCACAACATCTCAGTGCCTTTTCTAGATCAACAAAGTAACTCAGGTGATATTTCAGCTCAACTGAGCTTTTCTGATCACAATTTGTCTTTAGTCTGTCCGTCTGTCTGTCTAGCTGTCTGTCCATCTGTCTGTCTGTAAACTTTTCACATTTTTGACTTCTTCTACAGAACCACTGAGACAATTTCAAACAAACGTGCCACAAAGCATCCTTGGATGAAGGGGATTCAAGTTTATTCAAATAAAGGGCCTAACCTTCTTGAAAGGGGAGATAATTTTGGTTAAACTATACAGGCATGTGATGGTTTTTATCATTATTTGAAAGCAATGGCATTATAGACCATTCTCTCTATTATCTATAATGATGATATCTTTTTTCTAAAAAAAAAAAAATTGAGAATCTTTCTCATTAGAAAAAGGCCATGGAGGCTCAGAATGCAGCAATTTCTCATTAATTCTCTAAACTGATATTCAATCACATTATTTGAAGTTTTATATCTTATAGGCATCTTCAATTTTTTTTCTTTCGGAAGTGAAAATAATTTGAAGAGTTGTAGGTGGGATTTATTTTTATACTGACTCCTTCAGACTAAAAAAGGTATACCTTATAGATAGGTGTATTATATGCTGCGCTATAAATAAACTAAAACAGATAGAGTTTATGGCAGATCAATAATTCACGTGTACACGTGGAGGACTACCAGGTAACTGAATCGGTAGATGTTTGCTATTTACCTCAACCAAGAGAGTGGGGGGAATATCTGGTAACAAGCCATAAACAGGGCTGACGCAAACCGCAACCACCATCAACCGATTGAATTGTCAATAGACTCTGATTAAAGTCACTTCATTGTATCATTATGGAGAGGAAAGGCTGAAATCTCATAAGTATTGAAATCCACCTCTTTTAGGGCATTAAATTGTGCAAGAATAAAAAATACTCAATGTTGTATAGCTGCTGGTTTTGAGTTTCACATGTTTTAATTTGTCAGATAATTGAGAGGGGTTATCTATCCTAAAGAAAATAATTCAAAACTTAAAGTAGTTTAAAATAGAATTTATGTTTACATAGAATAACCTACTAATAATGTACCTGGTAAGTGTTTCTCTGAAGATAGTTTGAAATGATTTTTTTTTGTGTGTTACTCAATTAAGGACGTTCTTCGGTAAACAGAGGTAAAACTTTTTAGCTTTACATAAGTTAACTTTTAAGATCACTTTTTGTCTGTGGAATGGATGTATGTCTCTCGATCCATTCATTTATTTATATATAAACTTAAGAGCTGTGTATTGAGCAAAAAAACTTGATGCGATATTTTATAAAGCAATATCCGATGTATTGGATTCTCTAGCAAGTCTATAAATAAAGGCATCATTCATTTAATGCATGAATTTTATTAAAAAAAAATTATTCTTTTATAACCTTTTTGAAGTCCTTGTCTCACTGTCGTATTACACTTCAAATTCAAACTTTTAATGACTGTTAAAACAACATGTTAGAGATGTACATGTGTTGTTTTATTATATTTATCTAAGATGTGCTATCTCCTTAATGATTATATCATTCTTGGTCAATATAAATTCAAAACAGTGGAAAATGCTGATTGAAATTCCCAACTCTTTCACAGAATAATAAGAAAGTCTGATTGTCCGATATGTATGGGAAGTTATTTTTTTGAAATGATACATCCTTAAACATCATATTCAGTATATTGATACAGCCCTACTGTTCACATTTTTTACTTTTTTCATAAAAATCACAGGGTCAGGTTAAACCAAGGTAGACAAGAAAGTTTTCTTGGGTGAAGGGATTCAAAATTGTTCATATAAAAAGCCATGCCATCTTTCAAAGGAAGATACAATTCAGAAATGTCAAAAGTTAGTTGGTTTCATATACAAATATATTCTCTAGACAGACAAAGATAAAACTAGGAATGGGTGTAGATTAAAATTTAATCAGAAATCTCACCCTGAAGGTAGTGCTGAACCAAAAGTAGGGGATCTGTTTTGAGTAAATTGTGATCACTAAGGGCTAGGATGGGTTACAATATAGGATCTTTTTTTTTCATGGTAATAAAGAGGGGAAAAAAATCTTTAAGATAGCTTCCTCTGAAGAATAGTGAAAATTGTGGCCCTTAAAGTCATTCTTTTAAAAAGTATTTCTTCAGACCATATTTTAAAACTGTCAGATTTTCTTTAAAAAAATTTATCTTTACAAAATGCTTTCCAGGCCTCCACCACTTCCTGTTTTATGTTTCCATGGTAACTGCTTTGCTGATTGCATTGAAGTGCTGAGAGAGCGTAATGTCACCAAAGGACTCAAATTTATTCTAGTCACAGAAGGTAAGCATAATTAAAGAAGAACTCAAGCTCATTTTGATAAGTTCAAAGTATATTATGATTGCAGAGCTAAATTGAAATTAAAGTCACTTCACTTTACACCTACAAGGTAATCTCAAAGTCAGACTCAAAAATATTGACATGGATGAACCTGGGACTTGAGCAATAAATTCACTATGGCATTGAAAGTGAGCTCTGAGTTAAGACTCTGATTCCCTGTAGTCAAAGATATGTTCTGCTGATACACACTCAAATTAAGACATACAATCACAAATTGTGTGTGCTCATAGTGAGAATTACTAGTAAGTACAGTAGACTTTAATCACAGAATGATATTTATTGCAGTTTGAAATACTGAACCTTGAGACAAACTCAAATTAACTATAAACACAAATGATGATATGAATCACTCATGTTTGATCTTGTTGCAGACAAGCATGCTTTTACCAGAGATGATAAGCTCTGGGTTGATTAATCAGTACTATCTTTGTCAAAGAGAACTTTTTCTTTAACATTGAAATAACCATGTTTAACAGGAAAGAAAGTGTATGATGGGAATCGTACCAGGGACACCTGCATAACCAGTCACCAACTACCAACTGAGCTACCAATATTCATTGCCCAAACCAATACAATCCTCCCTCCTTAAATTTTCTTAACCCTCAAAAACACAACCACTGGAGTTCTTTTTAACTCCTGGCAGGACTTTCATCTGCAATTTCAGAGGTGGTCAACGGCTCCAAATCTGTAACAGGAAAAGCAAAAATGTATGGCTGGACTGGGAATCAAACCTGGGATCTCCAGTCAGGTGCTCTACAAATTGAGCTACCAAGGCTGATATCCATGGCCCAAACCATTACACATGTATAAAGTGCAAAAATGGCACCATTTCTATTGAGGGATAAAAATTTGTCATTAATTTGTAGGACAGAGTATTTCTTATTATCTTTTTACTGGCAGGATCTGTGGTCTTATTTGTTGCTGTAACCACAATAGCAGCTGGGATGTAATTGCAATTAGAATTGGTGAAAAAGGGTCAAATCCAATACTTCCTAGTTTAAAAACTAGCTCACTGAATACTATTAATTTCATTTTGATTTTGAATTTTATCATGAATGAGATATGGAAAAAAAACTCCCTGAAAACTTTTTCTTAATTGCACTAAGGAGTGACATATTTCAACTCATAGAAAAGGTTCTCTAATTTCATTTCATTGAAGTCTAAGAGATTGCCTATAATGTCACTCATTACTATTGAAAACATCAGTGAGAATGTGACCCAGATAATGGAAAAGATGACAAAATGTAAACATGACACCATTAGGGCAGAAATGTTATGTTACTTCAGTACCGGTGTAGCATAATATTTTGAGAAAATCGCTGCGATATATTGAACCCCCTTCCATATAGGAACCCCTACCTTTTTCATTGAAGAGGAAGGGGGTTCAAAAAATGGCCATAATATATTGATCTGCCAATTTAGTCAGGGGTTCAAAATATTATGGCCATAAAATATCGAGTCCCCCTTCCCTATTAATTTATCAGGGAGGGGGTTCAAAATATCATGGCCATAATATATTGAACCCCCATGTCCTTTAAAGATAACAGGGAGGGGGTTCAAAATATTATGGCCATAAAATATCAAGTCCCCCTGCCCTAACAATTTGTCAAGGAGGGGGTTCAGAATATTATGGCCATAATATATTGAGTCCCCCTGTCCTTTTTTAGTTAAGAGGGAGGGGGTTCAAAATATTATGGCCATAAAATATTGAATCCCCACTGCCCTTTTAATTTATCAAGGAGGGGGTTCAAAATATTATTGCCATAATATATTTTATTTAAAGCGATATGCAATATATTGGATTCTAAAACAAATCCATCAGGGGTTCAAAATATTATGGATAAAGGCTTATAAATCATTTTAATGCATAAATTTCATTAAAATTAAGTGTTTTATTACCCATTTAAAGTCCTTGTCTCATTGTCATTACAAATAACACTTCAAATTAAAATTTTTTATGACAGCAAAATCAACATGTTCAAATAAATTATCTTTGTATTTTGTAATAGTTAAAAAACTGTGTCATTTCCTTACAAATTATATAATTATTAGAACATTGTGGGTATAATAGTAAAAAAAAACAATTTTTTATTTCAAAAAAGTGAAATATAATCTTTGGTGATTGAAATTCTCCTGGTTTATACTTTTTACTTGAGACTTTAAATTACAGCATGAAATAAAACCGATGCACAGAAAAACTGTTTGAGGAGTAGCATTTTGAAACAATTTCACAAAAATTTCTATTCTTAGTAACCATGGCAACACTGTTCATTGAAATCAACAACCAATGCACAGAATTATGTATCTTAATGAAGTTTACTTGTGTGCCAAGTTATATTAAAATCGGACTAAAACTGTACGAGGAGTAGCATTTTGAAACAATTTCACAAAAATATCGGCAACACCGTTTATTGAAATCAAAAATATATATGTATCTTATACTTGTGTGCCAAGTTTAGTGAAAGCCCTACTGAAACAATTTCACAGAAATTTCTATTTTTAGTAACCTTGGCAACACCGTTCATCGAAATCAAAAACCGAGCACAGAATTATGTAAGGCTTGTGTGCCAAGTTATATTGAAATCCATGGCCCAATTTCACCATTTTTTACACATGTATAAAAAAGATGCACAGAATTAAATGTAGTCTACTTGTGTGCCATTGAAATTCAAAACTGTAGGAGGAGTATCATATTGAAAAATTGTTTACAGACAGACAGAATTATGTATCTTAGTGTAGTCTACTTGTGTGCCAAGTTATATTGAAATAGGACCAAAATTGTAGGAGGAGTAGCATTTTGTATTTTTAGTAACCTCGGCAACATCGTTCATCAAAATCAAAAACCGATGCACAGAATTATTCTTAGTGTAGTCTACTTGTGTGCCAAGTTATATTGAAATTGGACCAAAACTGTAGGAGGAGTATCATATTGAAAAATTGTAACCACAATAGCATAAGCTGGTCTCTGATGTAGTTTTATTGCTACTCTCAAGAAGTGGAAATGTATAACTGGGAGAAGGGATTATTTGCAGGCATATTTTATCATCACTCCCTTTTTCAGAGCAATTCAATAGGGTGACTGAATAATTTATAACCATCATATTTTGAACCCCCGTCCCTGTAAAATTAAAACAATATTTTATGGCCATAATATTTTGAACCCCCCTCTCTTTTAAACAAAAAAGGTAAATTAATAGGGAGGGGACTGATATTTTATGGCCATAATATTTTAATTTCATTTTGATTTTGAATTTTATCATGCAGGGGGACTCAATATTTTATGGCCATAATATTTTGAACCCCCTACCTTTTAAATCAAATGAGATATTTTATGAACCCCCCTCCATGTAAAAAAAACTCAATATTTTATGGAAAACTATTTTCATAATATTTTGAACCCCCTCCTTGATGAATTAATAGGGCAGGGGGACTCAATATATTGCACATGTAAACTTCAAAGGGCAGTCAATATTTTATGGCCATATTCACATAAAACAACAACTCATATTTTATGGCCAAAAGGAACCCCCTTCTCTTACATTAAATTTCATATTCATTGACCCCTCCCTTATGAATTAAAAGTGAGGGGGACTCAATATTTTATGGCCATAATATTTTGAACCCCCTCCATGTAAACTTTAAAAGGGTCACTCATTACTAATGAAAACATCAGAACCCCTCCCTCTTAACATGAAAATGTGACCCAGATAATGGAAAAGATGACAAAATGTAAACATGACACCATTAAAAAGGGCAGAAATGTTATGTTACTTCAGTACCAGTACTTAAGTATTCATGTGTTCTCATTAGCCATTTCTCATATTGATCAGAGGCAGGTTTCAGTAGCAAGATATTTTTATCATAAGGAGAACCTACCTTAGCTTCCAATATAGATTCATTTTTTTTTACCCCAATTTCTTTTTAATTTTTCTAGGAAATGGTCCAGGAAAAGTTCTTGACCCTAAAAAGAGGGTGGTGGAGAGGATAGTCCGTTTTGGTGACACCAGTCAGGTAAGACCGCCCACCTGTTTCAGGTTATTGACCTGTCCTTCACCTGTCAGAGAAAAACATACTCATTGATCTGTAGAACTAGGAACTACCTGTGTCACTGTGGAATCATCCTTGATTCTTCATTGATGTTATATGCCCCCACCCCATCTTCAAATATACATTTACTTGATCTTGATTATTATTTTAATCGACAATCCTCTGTATATATGAAGTAATCAAATTATGTCATTCCAACTATTAAAATTTTTGTTTTCACCTCCCATCCCACAAAATAAAATGATTCCACAGTATTTCCAAAGGGTCACCATATAGAAAAAAGTTTTCCTGGCATCTATCTGTATGTGTCTCGATCTCTATGAATTTTATTTTTGATTGTCCTACCTTATAAACCTGTGAAATAAACATCTTTTATATCAAAAGAGATAAAGTTTTAATATTCAGGGTAAGGTCTCAATAGATGGTTTAAATAAAAAAAAAAAGTAGGTAAATCATGACAAGCCCTGTGATTTGTGTTTATTTTATTTCCACATTTTGTGGACATAGAATGGACACAAAACATATGGCTTCCAAAAATGAGAGAAAATCCTTATTTTTTGTCTGAGAACAGCTGGATTGTGTTTATAGTATTGATATATGCAAGCCTTGTCATATAGCGTAGATTCATGTTTCATCTCACAACACCTTTATTAATGACAAAATCATAATCTAGTTAAAGTTTCTTCAGTATTTTATACATTGTATTTTAGAAAAAAAATCTTTAAATTGCTTTAATCATTTGTTCTTTTCAATCATGTTTGCCCTATTGAACACATTAACATTTATTTGAATGAGATTTGGGTTATATAAATGATACTATACTAATTTATTTTCTCTGTTGACAGGATGTGGTGACAGCCCTAGGAAGCCCGTGTAAAGTGTTCTACAAGGCTGAGGATAAAATGAAGATCCACTCCCCGGCTTCTCATCACCGCCTTCGCTCCCCTAGTTCAGACTATTTCTATAACTACTTCACACTAGGCATTGTAAGTATGACACAGGCTTGATAATTGTTCTTCATAGTCATACAATCATTTTCTCTTCGGATTCATAAGAAATTATTATAATGTTTGTCTATAAAATATTGATTTTAGTTGACAATTATTCTAATAGCTTTAGACTGGAAATGACCTTCACTCTGTCTAATATATCAGAGAATTACACAAAGATGGGAATTTGGAAGAGATGGGGAGGGGAGTGATATTACAGTTAAAAAAATTATGTGAACATGTTTTCTTCTGAACATCAAGGTTTTGAGAAATAAATTAACTTATTAATCACCAAGTATATATTGCACATAAGAGAAAATGTTAAGGAACTTAATTAAATGCATTATGCTTACAGGATATCTTGTTTGATGCAAGTACTCATCAAGTTAGAAAATTCATTTTGCACTCCAATTACCCAGGGCATTATAACTTTAACATGTAAGTATGACATACAAATACATCAAGAATTTAATTATTTTTCTGGAAGACATGACCATTGAATTTTTAGCTCTACTGGTCAGAGACCAGAAGAGCTTATGAGATAGTAAAGTGTCCGTCTGTCTAGCTGTCCGTCTGTCTGTCTGTCTGCAAACAATTTTTCAAAACGCTACTCCTCCTACAGTTTTGGTCTGATATCAATATAACTTGGCACACAAGTAGACTACACTAAGATACATAAAATTGTGCATCAGTTTTTGATTTCGATGAACAGTATTGCCTTGTTACTAAAAATAGAATTTTCTGTGAAATTCCTTTAAAATGCTACTCCTCCTACAGTTTTGATCTGATTTCAATATTACTGGGCACACAAGTAGACTACACTAAGATACATAGAATAGTGCATTGGTTTTTGATTTCCTTGAATGATGTTGCCATGGTTACTAAAAATAGAATTCTCTTTGAAATTCCTTTAAAACGCTACTCCTTCTACAGTTTTGGTCTTATTTCAATATTACTTGGCACACAAGTAGACTACACTAAGATAAAAAAAATAGTGCATCGGTTTTGATTAGATGAACGGTGTTGCAATAGTTACTAAAAATAGAATTTTTTGTGAAATTCTTTTAAAATGCTACTCCTACTACAGTTTTGGTCTGATTTCAATATTTCAAGACTACACTAAGATACATGGAATAGCGCATCAGTTTTTGATTTATATGAAAAGTGTAGCCATGGTTACTAGAAATAGAATTTTCTTTGAAATTCCTTTAAAATGCTATTACAATTTTGGTCTAATTTCAATATAACTTGGCACACAAGTAAACTACACTAAGATACATAAAATAGTGCATCGCTTTTTGATTTTGATGAACAGTGTTGCCATTGTTACTAAAAATAGAAATGTCTGTGAAATTCCTTTAAAACGCTACTCCTTCTACAGTCTGATGGCAATGGCTTCTTTTCTCATCCTTTGTTATAAGTACAAACCAGTAGAGCTACAGTCTTGACAGAGACTTCTGGTTATTTTTATATTTATATAGTATTGCACTATTAAGATTTAAAGTATATGAAGATTAAGACTAGATGATGATTCAAAAAATTCTGCTAAATATTCGCCATTTACATGTAAATCCAGTTTTCTTTGTAACTTGTAAACTACTGTATTGACATCATTACCGGACTACTAGTGTTGGCATTGTTACTTGCATTGATTACAGGTACTTACACCATTATTCAACTACATGTACTGATAGTATTACTTTAATGGAATAAAGTGACTTTCTTTGTTAACTTCAGTAGACTATAGGAACCGCTGTAGCATAATATTTTGATACCGCGATATATTGAACCCGGGTTCGAAATATCGCATAATATTTTGAACCCGGGTTCACTTTTTCGCTGCGATATATTGAACCCCCTTATAAAATATTGAACCCCTACCTTTTTCATTAAAGAGGTAGGGGTTCAAAATATTATGGCCATAATATACTGAGTGGCACTATAATCTGATTTCACTGTTGGTATTGACACTGTAACTTGACTTTCGGTTCTGATTGTCATTCTGTGGGTTTTATTTGACTACAGGTACTGTCGCTGTGAGTTTAAGATTCCTGTGTGTGTGGAGGTCACCAAACCCAAGAAAAAGAAGAAACAGACAGAGGAAGAGGAGATCATCACAGCCTACTCCAAGGTCACAAATCTACAACATTCTAATAATTAGCAGTGGTTGTCAGCTCTGATCAGAAATCTACAACATTCTTATAAATAGCAGTGGTTGTCAGCTCTGATCAGAAATCTACAACATTCTAATAAATAGCAATGGTTGTCAGCTCTGATCAGAAATGTACAACCTTGTTATAAATAGCAGTGGTTGTCAGCTCTGATCAGAAATCTACAACATTCTAATTAATAGCAGTGGTTGTCAGCTCTGATCAGAAATCTACAACCTTGTTATAAATAGCAGTGGTTGTCAGCTCTGATCAGAAATCTACAACATTCTAATAAATAGCAGTGGTTGTCAGCTCTGATCAGAAATCTACAACATTCTTATAAATAGCAGTGGTTGTCAGCTCTGATCAGAAATCTACAACATTCTAATAAATAGCAGTGGTTGTCAGCTCTGATCAGAAATCTACAACCTTGTTATAAATAGCAGTGGTTGTCAGCTCTGATCAGAAATCTACAACATTCTTATAAATAGCAGTGGTTGTCAGCTCTGATCAGAAATCTACAACATTCTAATAAATAGCAGTGGTTGTCAGCTCTGATCAGAAATCTACAACATTCTTATAAATAGCAGTGGTTGTCAGCTCTGATCAGAAATCTACAACATTCTAATTAATAGCAGTGGTTGTCAGCTCTGATCAGAAATATACAACCTTGTTATAAATAGCAGTGGTTGTCAGCTCTGATCAGAAATCTACAACATTCTAATAAATAGCAGTGGTTGTCAGCTCTGATCAGAAATCTACAACCTTGTTATAAATAGCAGTGGTTGTCAGCTCTGTTCAGAAATCTACAACATTCTAATAAATAGCAGTGGTTGTCAGCTCTGATCAGAAATCTACAACATTCTAATAAATAGCAGTGGTTGTCAGCTCTGCTCAGAAATCTACAACATTCTTATAAATAGCAGTGGTTGTCAGCTCTGATCAGAAATCTACAACATTCTAATTAATAGCAGTGGTTGTCAGCTCTGATCAGAAATATACAACCTTGTTATAAATAGCAGTGGTTGTCAGCTCTGATCAGAAATCTACAACATTCTAATAAATAGCAGTGGTTGTCAGCTCTGATCAGAAATCTACAACATTCTTGTAAATAGCAGTGGTTGTCAGCTCTGACCAGAAATCTACAACATTCTAATAAATAGCAGTGGTTGTCAGCTCTGATCAGAAATCTACAACCTTGTTATAAATAGCAGTGGTTGTCAGCTCTGATCAGAAATCTACAACATTCTTATAAATAGCAGTGGTTGTCAGCTCTGATCAGAAATCTACAACATTCTTATAAATAGCAATGGTTCTCAGCTCTGATAAGAAATTATAAATTACAGCCTACTCCAAGGTCACAAAGCTACAACATTCTTATAAATAGCAGTGGTTGTCAGCTCTGACCAGAAATCTACAACAATCTTATAAATAGCAGTGGTTGTCAGCTCTGACCAGAAATCTACAACATTCTTATAAATAGCAGTAACTGTCAGCTCTGATCAGAAATCTGCCACACTCTTATAAATAGCAATGGCTGTCAGCTCTGATCAGAAATCTGTCACAATCTTTTTAATAGCAGTGGTTGTCAGCTCTGGTCAGAAATCTGCCACACTCTTATAAATAGCAATGATTGTCAGCTATGATCAGAAATCTACAACATTCTTATAAATAGCAGTGGTTGTCAGCTCTGATCAGAAACCTACCATATTCTTGTGAAATTTCTGCAGTGGTTGCTATAGTAAAATTTAATTGCAATATGGAGTGTTCCTTTTTTTCAAAATAGCTCAAAATTAGTTTTACATTGTGTATTTAAGTCTTATAATAGTTCACTTTTTTAGAAAACTGTGTGTAAAAAAGCAGATACATGGGAACTATTAATATATCTTTTCCTTTGCTGTTGTAGTGGGATGCCATACAGGATTTCTTGATTAAACCAGAACAACAACCAGTCATCTTAAACCGGGCCTCCTCCACCAACACCAGCAATCCATTCGGTTCTACTTTCTGTTTCAGCGTCCAGGACATGATATTTGAGGTAAGTATTGACAGATTCAGGACCAGGAGTATTAGTCATGTTCACTTTAGTAATATTGATATATTTACTGATTGATTTTCTGTCAGGTTCAGGTCATTTCTGTTGTTTTAAACTTTTTTCTTGCATAAAAAGTAATGTTTCAAATTGTGTACTTTTTAAATGTTTGGCAATATAATTTTTTCTGCAATAGCAATAAAAGGGATGTAACCAAATTTTGCTACTTCATTTTACTGCAATGTTAAAAAAAGGTACAAAAAATTTATTTTTATTTGATTTTCAGGTTATGCAGAACCAGCACATTGCCTCAGTGACACTATATCAACCAAAGGTCAAGGTTAAAAGTGAACCTTCTTGATGACAACAGTGTAATAGGAACATTCAACAGGACAGCTAAATACAAACTCCAGGTGACGGCGTACAGAGACTGGCATCTTGACATGGAACTTCCTGTCAACTGGGAGACCTTTACTTCTGGTGGCAGAGTGCAGCTGTAACTAGGGATTTTACATGGAAACTGATGTTACAAATATACCGTATATACTCGCCTATAAGTCGGTTGAATTTAATAAGCTTGTAAATCAGAGGGACTGACATCATATAATACCATTCTTTTTATAACTCGCCTATAAGTCGGACAAAGAGTTTTGGACCAGAGATTAACTCCCAAAAAACCGACTTAAAGGCGAGTATATACGGTATTGATACTTTCTGTGGCTACAGAGTTGTCAGTTTGTTATAAGCATTTTAAATATCCACACCTCAACATGCTGCACTTTGTAATTCTGAATGATCTCAATAACAACTAGAAATTACAACATCTTTTGAATCACCCATTCTTCATTTTTCTCAAAGTGCAAGATTGTATTGAGCAGGGAAGAATATCTTGTTCGGAGGTTAAAATACAAACCTTGTAATATACTGACATAGTTCTTATGTATAATATATTACATACATATTACCTGATAAACTGTAGCACAATTTTGGGAATTTTCTTTTACTTGTCTGAGTTATTTGTAATATTATTTGGTTTTAGAAATCAGAAAATATCATTTTAGTATTGGAGTATATTACAGTCAAACTTCATTATCTTGAACTAAATTGGTCTGAGAAAAAAACTAGATAACCAATGATTCTGGATATCCAGGGTAAAATACCTATATAATGAGAGGTTGGGAGTTCAATAACTTAGACATATCCATGGTTTCGGAGATATCTATGTTTGAGATAATGAAGTTCCACTGTATATGCTGACTATATTGTTTGAATGGATAATGGAAATCTGCAATGAGTCAGCTTCATGTAATGTCACCTAGTCTCTAGAAGGGTGCCATATGAGATTTATTTTAGTTTGGTGCATCTGTCATTGTTAAGGTTTTGGCCATTTGTTTCACCAGAAAGCACAGATAAGTTTTATATAAAAAAAAAAAGGTAGGTTTTTTATTTTTTATTTTTCAAACCTAGTACAAATAAAGGGTGTTGATATTGTTTATTAATTGTTTTTACCACTTTTCAAAATTAAAAGTTATGTTGGGCAAATACATGTGTACATGTATTTAGTGTAAAACATACATGGATCTTTTAAGCTCCACAAATTTTAATATATATTTCCTCCATGCTTTATTAATTTTAACTGTGCCTTGTACCTTAAAATTCAGCAATAATGTTTAAGTGTAAGATATTTGTAGGTTTAGATCATAGAGCCTATTATCAGAGGATATTTCATTATAATCGAAATACATGTTTGTTATGTCAAAGAAGATAAAAAAAATATTGTACATTGTACTCTTGACAAATACTAATTTGAATCTTCTTTCTCCTTTAGCATTAAAATACTGAAAATCTTAAACAGTTATAACTATATATTACAAAGCTTCCTTCTGTGAACAAGAATTGTGTGTATGATGTGTGTCCTATATGTGAGTGATTAGTGATAACATATTTCTGAGATTCAGGCAATGTTGTTCTGTTTGATTGAACCTTTGGTTTTGTTTGGCCTTTCTTTGCCCCGTGAGTGTAAATTACGTGTAAAACCAGTTACATAAATAGAAGGCTGATTTTACACCAAGTCTGTGATATTTTACCAGTTTCGACAGAGAACCAGTAAAACATAATCTTATCTTTCAGTGAATTCCACTTAATTTTGTACATATTCTTCCATATAGCTTATAATTTTTCTGTAAACTATATTGTGTAATCAAATATATCCTGTATATAACAGTAATATTTTGTAAATATTGTACAGTATCTTAAAATTTCTGTGTTGTTTTTAATGCTTACATCATTTTACTGAAAAAACTATGTATTACGTATTTTATGATATGTGTAGCATTGTATTTAATCATTTACTTATGGGTTACCAACACAGAAAAAAAAATGTTACTATCTCAGGGTTTTATTTGTCATCTCTTCTCTCTTTTTACTAGACATTGTTCAGGAAATTGGTGTACAAGAGAATTCTAGTGTGAAAGTCAAAGAGTTTTTTTTTTCAAATTGTATAAAGTGCTCAAATATTTATTTTACAGACATATTCCTATGTAGTAATCCTGTGTATTAGTTTTGATTGTGTTCTCTAATGACAAATCATGGCTCTGGTTTTATTTTTTATGGCTGTATTGGAGGAGGAGTGTTTTAACCCATTGTTTTATTTACGCCAGTGAACGTAAGTCTCTGTGATATCGTGTAAACAAAGTTCACATTCCTCATGGTGTTAATAACAGTAACTCAGTTCTGTACAGGGATAATATAATACACAATGACTACTGAAATTGTACCTGTTTTGTACATGTATTTGTATGCATTGTGAACTTTTATTTATCTTGTCAACTTATAGATGTAAACCAAAAATATTTAGTTGCAAGAGAATTCAATTCCTATTGTTTTAGTTTACTGCCCACCATACAGTTCAAATCTTTCCAAAGTGAGAATTTTAAATGCATTTTTAAAGCAACCATGAATATTAATTTTGTACATTTAGGTATGTATGTTTTATTAAGTGTATATTTTCTATAACCTAATTTATTAGATCTACAAAATTCTCTCAGCCTGGATATTACTCTATTTTATTCTATATTTAAGCTTATTTGTGAACAAGTCTTGTATAGGGCATTTACTTCTGTTCATGGTGGGTAGTGTTTAACCTGTGCTGGTCAAATATGATATTGCTGCCTCATTCTGCTTGCATTTTTGCTGAAAATCAGTGTTCCAAAAATTTATTAATCAAGTTAAATTTATCTTGTTGTGAGAAATACAAATTATTACTTAATTAATAAGTAGAACAAATAAACTATTTGACATTATTTCTGTTTTTAAAATCATATTTACAAAGCATCTTCTAATGAATGGTGCTACTTGCAAAGTCTTTTGTTCAGAAAATGTAAAAAAAAAAAAAATGCACCAGGTATCTAAAGCACAGGCTTAGGGTACATTCTGTAAACTATTTGCTTATGTGTTCAAAGATTGGAGGCTTGTGCAGTAATTTATTTCAATAAACTATGCAAATTGAGTGAGTTTGATTTTATGTTATTTGTGAGATTGTATACTTTTTCTGTCAGTCTCATTCAACAGGAGAAACTAAATGAATCACTGCAGACTTTCAAGCAACCTACAAATCCTTTTTAAAAATTTCAATTTTTATGTCTATTTTTCCTAAAATTTCTTTTAAGAAGTTGAATTCAAGGGTGAAATTGAAATCCCCCCATCCCCTAAGGAAAACCTGTTTTGTTTGATTCCTAGTTTGTCATCAGAGTGACTCTGGTGACCTATTGCTGTTTTTTCCATCATAATTTGTTGGTGATAAACTTTTGAATATAAAAGCATCTATGGTCTCTACTGATTTTATGAAGAAATTTGTACCCTACTGTGAAAAATTACTATGCCCCCCTTGGAAGAAGGAAGGGCATATTGCTTTGCTTTGCTGCTGTCTGTCGGTCCACCAAGTTTACATTCATTTTCTTCACAACCTTGCACATATTGATATAATTTGGTATACAGATTTATCATATGAATAATTGAATATCTAGGTCAAATTTTGTTTTGGATACAATTGAGCCATTTTTGACGGAGTTATGCCCCTTGGACTTAAGAAAAATTCCAATTATTTGCAGTTTCCGTTCATTTTCTGCACAGAGGTTACATGTACTGAAATGAAATTTTATATACTTTTTATCATATGAATATCTAGGTCAAGTTCCGTTTTAGGTACAATCGAGCAATTTGGGATAGGGTTATGCCCCTTGGACTTAGAAAATTTCCAATTATTTGGGGGAGGGGGCATAAGTGTTTTACAAACATTTCTTGTTTCCCTTTGTTATTCACCTGTGACAATCACTTTTTTATGTAATTTGTCAATTGAAGTTCTCAAGGTCACTTCAAAGTAATCCAGTATGCTTTGATATTTTGCACACGATTAGGACTATAATAATCTTCAGATCTTGTCATTTGATGCATCTCAGGACCTTATATCCTTGACTCAAAAGTAGATCATGGTGACCTAGTTTTGAAATTCACAGATGGGAGCCACCACTAGAGGGGGAACAACAGAACGAGAACAGTGTATCAGAAATAATTTATAAAACTGGTAATTACTCTAACAATTTCATTCATTCTTTTTAAGTAAGGGATGGGACTTACGTGTAAATATTATGACCTCTTTTATTTAAAATCTGTCACCCAAGATAAACAAAACACAAGTAAAATAAGATTTTGTTAATACATGTATATAATGTATGTTTATTTACAAAGTAACAGGAAAGGACATCTACTATTACATAATCACATTAGCTAATACCTAATTACATCACAAAGTAAATACAGCACTAAATAAACCAATCAATCTACTTCATCGTCACTGAAAAAAAAACTACAAACAAAATTGGAGTATGATTTCTTCAAACTACATAAACCATTCTGACTGTCCTTCAGAATGGCAATGCTTCACACTGAATCTGAGATTTGCTAATTTTTTCTTATTTATGAAAAGCAATACAGTTGTGATATGTCGAGATCGAAATTACAACAATAGGGAAAAAAAGTTACACACATTATCTAGGTGATTAGCAGAAACTATATAAATAATATACAATTAATTTTATTGAAAAGTTTACATACATGTAAAGAAATTCGAATCAAAATGATAAATATACATTCGCTATAAAAAGCAATAACAGTGCATATTATCTTTCAATTTATCTACACCATAAAGTATTTAACCCCCCTCCCCACCCCAGAATAAATGGAAATGACACAACCTCCAGCCCAAATACCTACATTCAAAGTTTTTAAAAAATACTCGGTAACACATTAAATAAAAGGTCTGGTTTGTTTGTGTTCGTTTTCCACGAGTACACTCACACACCTCATCACAGCAGTGAGACCGAGTTGGTCAATGCATGATTAACCTAACTTGCCCACATCTCAAGTTCCTTTAATTCATCATCATCCTCATGAGCTTTTGCCTTGCCTGAAAGAGGGCAAAAAACATAATGAATATCTACAATCATCTTAAACAACTATATTTCAGTGATCATTTATCAGATTGAAAAGAGGGGGGAGGGAGTGGAGGGGACTACCATTAATTCCTTCTGGCAACAAATGGTCATAAACTAAAGTTTAATATCTCTAATATATTTGATAACGTAACATTGTATTTTTGTTTATTGAAGGAAAATTGACTTTCAGATATAGACAGATATCTTATGAAGTTTACTATTACTAAAGGAATATCTTTTCTGGGAGGGAAGTTACAGTACCTAGGCTGACATCTTTTTTAGCTTATACCATATAAGCAGAATTTTTAGCGAGGATTTGCTTTTGGCATTATTAGTGAGATTGCCAAGATCGCTAAAATTGAACATCACCAAAAACTAATTGCACTTTATTTGTAATGGCTTCTTTAGTAAGCTTTTTAAAATCGCTAACATTACATCTCGCCAAAAATAAAATACCAATTTTTAAGGACAAATCAGTAAATTTGTGTCTCGCTAAAATGTTCACTTATATGGTATTGGAAGGATCTTCAGTTTGAGGGTTGGGAGGTAAGGACAACTTGATTGATTTTAGTTATTGGAGGAGACTTAAAAGTACACAGTGATTTAAATGATCTATCATCTTGCATTTGTTTTTAAAAGTTTTTGGCTTTTGGGGATAGACTTGCTTTAGAAGTGGATAGTTTAAGTTTCTGACTACCTGGGACAGACTTACTTTTGAAGGTGGAGGATTGAAGGTTTTGATTAACGGGGAATCAGATATACTTACTTTTGGAGGTGGATAGTGAAAGTTTCTGACCACCTGGGACATACTTAAGGAGGTGGAAGGTTGAAGGTTTTGACTTTTAAGGACAGACTTACTTTTGAAGGTGGAAGGTTTTGAAATTTGGGGATAGACTTTCTTTCGGAGGTGGAGGATTGAAGTTTTTGACTTTTGGAGCAGGAGGATTTAAGGTTTTAACTACCAAGGACAGACTTACTTTTGGAGGTGGAGGGTACAGATAACTCGTCGGTGGGTACAGATGGAAGTTTGTCTGTTGCTGTGGGGACACCAATCAATTGTTCATCTATTTCTTCCTGTTCTAATTCCTCTAGTTCAGCTAAAAGGTCATCCTATCAGAAGAAAAATGGAAAATGCAACTACTGTACAATAAGACATTCAAGGCAGTTTCAATTTAAAACCAGATCTTAAAGTCATTAAAAAAAATGACTTTTACATTTTCGACTGAAGGTGAAATACAGAAACGTGTTAACTAATGAAGTTTAGAAAATGTATTAATTTATATTTTGTATCCCTCTATAGTTTTCAATTTGTGTCCTTTTACACATTAGATACACAGCCTTTTTTGGTTACCTCGTCTTCTGTAGAACCAAATCCTACAGGGTTAGAGATAGCATCGGAAATTTCCGCAGCTATTTCTTGTTGTTCTGCTACTTCATCCATCAGGTCATGTACCTTGTCAACATCCCTGTATAAAGAGTTCATCAAAAACATGTACTTCTAATTGCAAGTATTTGGCAAGGTGTGAAACAAAACTCCTAAATGATGTGTGCCAACATGAGTTATTGAAGAGTCACATATTTGCTAGAGAAACAGTAATGCATTGAAGTGGGTTTCAATAGAACCTCAATCATTAAAATCATGAGTTTTTTACTTTCTATCATGGTTACCTTTTTTTCTTATTCTAATAATCATGACTTGTAATAAATCAATGTTTTTCTGATTTTTCTTTCTAATATACATGTACTGAGAAATTTTTCACTGAATGATTTAAAATAAGGGCCCTTATTCCCTAATCAAATTACACCGAGCTGACTTACATATTATTGTGAGCTCCCTTGAGAGCTTTAGCAGCTGAACCCATGACCTTCAATACTTCTGTATTTGTACTGGCGTTCTCCAGAGCCTCTCTCTGGAATTCAATGGTGGACAATGTTCCGTCAATCTGCTGTAGTTGTTTTTCATACCTCTTCTTACGTTTCAAAGCCGCCAGAGCAACTGTAAATAAGTGTGTTAAAAGTAGTGAAAATCTAGAAAATATTATCTTACTTATTAGCCACTTAACCTGCAGAGAATAAACATATTTATTTACATCCATGAATACCATATTTTGAGACATGGTTAGAATACCTAATACATATAACTCAAGAAAACAATAAGTCCATGTGATATCCATGAAAAAAGGTGACAAATTAACGAGTTAGAAAATATGCATATTTATAAATGATGGTTCTACCAGCAATACTTATAATATGATCACTTTGTCATACATATACATTTAAATAAGTAAGGACTTGGTCTAACTCTATCAAATCAAACATAAACAGTAAATGGTTTAGTTCACAATGATTTATAAATGTGGTGCCTGCTGAGCAGAGCAACACTTAAGGATCACTTTGCCGGATGTCTGTCTGCCCATCTATAACCAAGTATTTATATATTTTTAGTCCATATTGGGCATTAATTATTAGGCAATTAATACTTTAAGAAATTGTTGTTTTTTTTTTGAAGGCGAGTGAATTAATTTTCATGACTACTCAGCCAGGGAATGAGGGAAATTTTTTTTTTCCTGGAGAGCTGTCATTTGTTTCTGAGGTCTACCACACTTATAACAATTTCACAATTTTCTTTCCAGCAATGAAATCAGTCAGACCTCATGTGTTCACATGCTTTATGTGCTCAAGGCATGAAGAGGACTAAGTAAGTAATGAAAAAGGTAGTCTCTAAGCAATAATCACCTTTTAGAATTATGATCTAAATTGAAAATAACAAAACTATTAATATAATTGTATTTCATTAACAAAGTACTAATAATACAGTTTGACCTATAAAAAAAACAACTTATTAACACACCAAAAGGTCATCAAATTTAATAAAATCTTAGAAAAAGAGATTTTATAAATGAATATCATTTTCTTTTTCATTCATATATTACACATCTCCATCTGTAAAACATGTATCACAACTTGAACAATACAAATTTTCTTTACGAAAGACACTGACCTCTTTTATTTTTGGTACCATTCTTCTTTGCTGTGGTCAGTTCCTGTTCCACCTTTTTCTCCAAGAAATCAGATTTTTTCATCAACATTTCCTCGATCTCTCTCAGCCTCTGTATGGCCTCCTGTGGTGAGGGGGTCTTATCCTTATTTTTCCCCGTACCAAACAACTTCCCAAGAAGACTCATGATCTCGATTTAATTAAGTTCTGCACAAAAATACAACGAATATTGGCCAATATTTACAAATTCTGATGATGTTGAGTCACTTCCCCTTTTGCAATTTACAGTGAATTATTTCCTCGATGTTGATTGGTCAATTTACATATATATAAAAGTTTCGTGTCACCCGCGCCCGATCAAATTGAATTATTTAGCTCGCCTGGGTAATTGAAGAGAGCGTTGAACCCCCCCCCCCTTTTCCATGGAAAAAAATCCTGTTCGTGTTTGCCTTATCAACAATTCGATTTACTCTCAGTATGAATAGAATGGAATAGAATAGAATAGAATAGCAAATCAGGGCAATTGGGCATAAACATATTTATAACATGTATAATTATAGATAAACATATGTAAATCCCATGTATATCTTGGCACTAAATACTGCACTGTGTTTTCTCATTCACCGCTGACTCGAATACCATCATGGATATGTTGAAAGGATTAACTGGAATTCCGAACCACATATTTGTTCCCCGCGGAAAGAGGGTGATATTAATTTCGGTCTGTCCGTCCGTTCGTCTGACCATTCGTCTGTCTATTTGTCTCTCTGTGCGTCCATCTAACTGTATTTCTGTTTGTCTGTAATGCTTTCGTTTCCACACGATATCTCGAGAAGACTTCCAGATTTTGCAATGGGATTTAACATGACAACCCCCTATGACCTAAAGAAGAACCTTTTTGATTTAGCGGTCATAGGTTTAGAAGAGGCTTAACTAGAAACACTAAGCGGGGGACACAAATTCTCTGAATTAGCTTGTTTATTTAGTTTTACTAAATGATGGCATTAAGCATTTGAAATGACGTATGGTATGGCCAACTAATAGATATTACAGTGTGATAAAATTTTTAATATGAAGAGAATCTTCATGTACACATATTAAAGAATAAGCAGTCAAATATTTATATCTGTGATTACATTTTTTTAGTTGCTTCAGTGCATACAACTAATAATTCTGGAAATCCGGGGAGGGGGAATCCCACCCCCATCTGAGCATCCCCCTCTTTTTTCCACAAATTCTCTGAATTAGCTTGTTTTTTTTTTTTTGTTTTTTTTGTTTTAAATATTTTTTATTTCATATGAACTCAACTGATATCTAAAAGTTTAGTTTTACTGAGTTCGAGATGATGAAGATTGCAATTTACTGTAATCAAGCAAATTCAAAGAATTGTGGTCCCCCGCTTTCGGTGTCTTTATGGGTGAGATGTCATTTTTTATGACAAATTGTGTCAAATATGAACGCCCTATCATATGTCATTCAGAAGTTATCACAGAAGTTGATTTTTTTAATTAGGTAAATCGTCAAGGTCAAGGGGTCAAAAATCATAGCATGCTCGGAAATATTTTGTCACAAGTAATGCACATGTCAAATATGAAACATAGGCGTAGTCACAGGGGGGCAGCGGGGGCACTAGCCCCCCCACTTTCAGATCTGGGGGGGCAAGAGTATGTCTGTGCCCCCCACTTTTTAATGAAGAACAAAATCACATATTTGAAATAATATTAAACCTCATTTTATGGCATTTTTTCTATGTTCAACAACTGAGTAAGCATTACTGTTGAAGTAATATAGTTGTATAATGCGGGACAGAAAATTGGAATTGAAAAAAGGAACTTGCCTTTGAAAAAAAGTTGTGTACTCCCCCCCCCCCCCCCCCCCCCACGAAATAGGATTTTTATTTCACTGAACTTTCACTTTAGGTTTTGTTTTTTTTTTTTTTGCCTGTCAAAGAATTTCTGGTTGTGATAACCTCACTTTTAAGTTTGTGTTTTTTTTTTTTTTTTTTTTTTTTTTTTTTGCTTGTCAAAGAATTTCTGGACTTGAGCCCCCTCACTTTTAAGTTTGTGACTACGCCTCTGTGAAACCCCTATCTTTTCTCATTCAAAATTTATAGGGAAAAAATAACATATTTGATAAGAAGGTCAAACCTCAAGGTCAAAAGTGTTTTTAGAAAGGTCTTGTCACAGGCAGCACACATGTTTGATATGAAAGCCCTATCTCTTCTCATTCAGAATACATGAACAAGGTTAAATTTTTTGAAAAGTAGGTCAAACTTCAAGGTCATTGTCAGGAGGTCAAAAATCATGTATTTAAAAAGGTCTTATCACAGGTAATACAAATGTTTAATATGAAAGCCCTATCTCTTCTAATTCAAAAGTTGTGGCCAATTCAAAGTAAAGTTAATTTTTTAAGTAGGTCAAAATTCAAGGTCAAGGGATCAAATATCTCAAAGGTTAGTTTCTGAAAAGTAGGTCAAACTTAAAGGTCAAGGTCACGAGGTTAAAAAACATAGTGTATTTAAAAGTTCTTGTCACAGGTAATATACATTTTTAATATGAAAGCCCTATTTCTTCTCATTCAAAAGATATGACCAAGGTTAAAGTTTTTGTGGCGGTCGGACGAACTGACAGACGAACAGACGAATGAGATTTAATGTCCCCTCGCTTTCGCGAAAGCGGGGGACAAAACCACCAGTGGTATTAAATTATCGCAAAAGCACAAAGGCTTGTACAAATATCAATCGGAAATTGAAAGTTTTACACACAAAGAGAATTTGTAAATTTTTAAACCTGGTATTTGACCCAAAAATAAATAGGTTTTTTTTATGTCATGAGGAATTGTGGTATAGAATTTCAGTGTACAAGTATTACATTAAAGAAATTCAAAACTATCTATAACAATCTTGTTCCAATCAGACTCCTTGTGAAAGCGAATAGCTCAGTAGCCACAGAGCTGATCCCCGAAGTTTCACCATGGTGTAAAATGCATTGTGAAACAAGCTCAAAGGCTTCTTGAGATATTGCACGGAAACCAGTGTTAAAACACAGAATTTATGACATTGACCTTTGACCTCTTTGAACCTATTGTCGTTTTGGCCCCAATAATAGATGGTCTTCGCTAGACCACAGGGGGTTGTTAAGTAAACTTTCATTGCAAAAGCTCAAAGGCTTCTCGAGATACCGTGCGGAAGCGAATATGTTGCAGACACAATTTAAAGAGACTGACGGGCGGGCGGATAGACAGACCCATATTTTAAAATATCCCCCAATTTCTGTAAAAGCTGCGGGGGGGGGGGGGGCAAAAATACACAATGTGTACATCAGATTCACTCAAAGGATATCGTCTATTAACTTCTGTCGTAAAAATAAAACAGTAAAGCTTTTGCTATACATTCTTGCATTGTACATGTACATATAATTTGTATAAACAT
This sequence comes from Saccostrea cuccullata, assembly GCF_032062105.1. Taxonomy (NCBI): domain Eukaryota; kingdom Metazoa; phylum Mollusca; class Bivalvia; order Ostreida; family Ostreidae; genus Saccostrea; species Saccostrea cuccullata. The sequence goes on from NW_026936751.1 coordinate 493,566, forward strand.
TAAACCAAAAGCATTTTTAGGATGTTTCCGTTTCAGTTCTCTTGGAGTGACTACACAGATGTAAAAAAAAAAGTGCTATGCCTTTATGCCTTGTAGGTTTTCTTTACAAAGACCATAACAAGTGGAGAAGAATACGGTAAAAAAACAAGACTTTCCTCCATACTAGCAATTTATGCTCGCGCGCATCATATTAAGAGATCGGGATCGGAAGTCGGCACCCAAAATGACGACCGTGTCGAATGTTGCAGCCGCAAGGATCCCGCGGCATTTGCAGTTTACATACCTTTCACATGGACAGAGAGTGTGTAGATACTACAAAAAGGCATGTCGAAACTTCGAAGCAAATGCTGGCACGTTGTAAGTTGCTGTATTTTTCCTATTATCAAGTACAGAGACCTTCAAACATTAGGCTAATAGAGGTCTTCCATGACATTGAACACAATAACAAACTATAAAACAGAGAATATAACGATTATATTGAGAAAATGATATAATTATATCGTAAGTGATTCTGCAGGGCTATATGATACATATTTCGAATCTATATCCGTAGGCGTCGGAAGCAGATTGAAAGTTGGGGGTGACTGGAGGGGGCTACTTGAAAGTGGGGGGCTAAACTAGCAAAAAAAAGGTAAACTGCAATTTTAATTTTCAATGCTTATGTCTATCTTTGCCCCGGTTCTGACACATATGACATGTTAAAGATTCTCTATCTCAATCTCAGCGAGATGTCAAAGGGACTAAATATTTTGGTCTAGTGTTCCGTCGACATCTCAGATCAATGTCATACAAAGTGAGTAGGGATTTTTTGCCCCGACTTCAACCACTTGTTTCAATCAATATGGGCTGAAATGAATTAGCTGCCCACTTCAACTTTTTCCCTTGGACATCTTTTTAAGTCTCTATCACTATCCATCAAAATATAAAGTTGTTCATTTTTCATAGAAATAGAAGAGTTCCACAATAGTCTTCTTCAAATACTTCGTTTTACTACTTTTTTGTGTAGAAGTGAACTATTATAGTACGAAGTATTTGAAGCAGACTATTCTGGAACTCTTCAGCATCTGAGGTTCAAGCAAATGGGATATTTTTTAACCAAAATTAGTTTTTGCCAAAGTTGATACAAAATGTCTTTAGGTGAAAGGAAGTTTTAATAGTTAAGAACCTCTGGACCAGAAAAGCTAAAACTTACAGGGAAAGCTACTGGGGTAGTGTAGATAATGAATACCGGTAGTTCAATTAATGGCCCTAGGGCCACAATAGGGAATCAAATTCTGACAAAACACTGCAGAGGCAAAATGACTCAGGTGAGCATTTTTTTTATGACCGATTAGCTAGGGGGTGTCCACACTGTGGCTCAAACCTCCCTGAAAAACTCTCAGATTCAAAAATCCAACGCGCTGCCTTAATTTTTTTAGAGACTCAGCTAAAGGGTTAACCCACTAGCTAGTGCTACATAGGATGTGGCCTATACTATATACAATACATATGTGCTACAGTTGTTTACTCTTTTAAAACTGACACTTATTGGTCCCTTATTTTCATTTATATGGGAAAATAACAAAATTGGTCCTTTTTAAAATTTTCCCAAAACAACTGTGTTTTCAATTTATGATCAGTTATAAAATGGTAGGAAAACCCCTGTAGTCAAACATGTTAAAACTAAAATATAAATACTATAACAGGGAAAATGTGGTGATATAAAGATGTGAAGAATGCTTTCAAAGCATACTGAACCTATTGTAACAAAAATTTTGTGGTGCATGATTTGATCATTTGAACCTTGACCCCTGGGTGCTTTACAAACAGCTATTTGGCTACTAGTACATGTAAAAACAAAACAGTAATCCAAGTTAACATGGACATATAGCAGAGCTACTCATCTGCCATCTAAGGTTGCTTTTTGATGATTGTTTTGACCTTTTTCCATTTTCATTAATAGCCTTGATGCCAAGATGTCCAGAATTGAACTGAGAGCTAAACTTGATGCTAATAAAGATGAGAAAGATTACGTTAAAGCTGCAAAAATGTTAGAAGAAGCAGAGGCAGATATGCTCACAAAATGGATTTTCCCAAAAAGTAAGTACACTGTTTTGTGACACCTTTGTAAGTGTTTGGGTTTGTTTTCTATTGGTAAATAAAAATTTAATAGGATTTTTGTGTTTTCCCTACTATACTAAACTGTTAAGGTTGTTTCAACATTATGATAATAAGTCTTTAAATGAAAAAAATAAAAGCCATTACCGGTAGTTTAAAGAAAAATGATATCGAATATAGGATAGCTTTTCCCTCAATCAATATTTCATTAATGATTCTCAGGAAAACGAACATAATAATAAAAGTAGAACTATTGTTTATTTGCATGGAATCTAATGTTTTAGAGCATGTTTGACTCTAGAAAAGGTTTGAAATCTTCTTCAGTGGATTTTGTGTATAATTCATTTCTTCAAATAAGCAAATGATACTGAGATATTTTGTGCAGCCATTGAAAGATTAAGATTTACAGATTATTATTTTGGCCATTTTCTCTTTTTCTAGAGAATTTCTCTCCTGGTGGAACATGCTATGGAAGATATATTTATTTCCCAGACTATGTAAGTTAACTACTCTGTAAGTTGATTAGGGCCCCGCTGGGCGGGCGACCTATAGTGATCAGTCTGTCCTTCTGTCCATCCGAGATCTCTTGTCCAGAGCATATCATCTCTCTCCTTGACCCAATCTGGCTCATACTTCACCCACAGAGTGCCTTTGGGTAACGGATATGCAGTGACCTTGAACCATGTTTCTAGGTCAAATGTCAAGGTCATAGCAAAATCACCCCGGTATTTGAAAAATCCTTGTTCAGAGCATATCTTCTCTCTCCTCGGCCCAATCTGGCTCATACTTCACCCACAGACTGAGAGTGCCTTTGGGTAACGGATATGCAGTGACCTTGAACCATGTTTCTAGGTCAAATGTCAAGGTCATAGCAGAATTATATGAAAAATCCTTGTTCAGAGCATATCTTCTCTCTCCTCGGCCCAATCTGGCTCATACTTCACCCACAGAGTGCCTTTGGGTAACGGATATGCAGTGACCTTGAACCATGTTTCTAGGTCAAATGTCAAGGTCATAGCAGAATTATATGAAAAATCCTTGTTCAGAGCATATCTTCTCTCTCCTCGGCCCAATCTGGCTCATACTTCACCCAAAGAGTGCCTTTGGGTAACTGATATGCTGTGACCTTGAACCATGTTTCTAGGTCAAAAGTCAAGGTCATAGCAGAATTATATGAAAAATCCTTGTTTGGAGCATATCTTCTATCCCTTTGTCCAGTCTGGCTCATACTTCATTCACAGAGTGCCAGTGGTCAATGAATATGCAGTGACCTTGAACAAAGTTTCTAGGTCAAGGATCAAGGTCAAAAATAGCCTCTCTGTTTAAAATCTTTGTTCAGTGCATAATTTCTTTCCCTTAAGTCCACTCAAACTCAAACAAATTGACTTGGTATGGAACATTTGTGATTTCCCTTCCATATTTTGATAGAGGATATGCTACAATTTTCATAGACAAAACATTTCTAAAAGTTTCTTAATTGTATTATTTTTCAGGGAGTAGTTACTTTATGTCCCTTTTAATCTCAAACACCTTCAAAATAAACCCTTTTCAGCTACCTTACATTTTCATGTTCATTGCTAAAAGCGGGGCCCTTTGAGATGGCCACCACCTCAATGATATCTAGTTGCTGCTATAATGGAAGTTCAGTCACTGCTAACCATGAGCAGCTTAAATAAAAGCCAGTATATGTATTGATCATCTGTAATAATGTAAAATATTGTTTAAAAAATGTTCACATTTCAGATAGTAGATGCATGGCATGGTCTAGAAAAGGCCCAGTATCCTAAGTACTTTGCTACACGAGAAATCAGGAAACTAGAGTACATCCTTTGGTGGCAGAAGAAATACGGAATGGGGGAGGGAGCAGAGGGGGTGGGGACAGAGGAGACGACACAGAAAGAGGCAGCGCAGTAGTCAAGGCAACGCAGTAAACAAAGACATTATAGTTATTGATGCAGTGTTATGGTGACATGACATTCTTGCTTTGATTCTCTGTATACTGTGAGAAAGTAAAGATTTTAGTCTTTATTTCAGTTAAAATGTTGTAGAAAGTTATTTAAAAACTTTTTTTTTACAAATATAAACTGATCTGATATTGACAAGTCTCTTTTTTCATTTCAAAAAGATATTGAAAGTTCCTTGAATGGGAATTTGTTTAAGAAAATCATACTGTAATTAAAACCTTAAAAAGTGGAGCAAAAAGTTATACAGTAAAACCCTGAATTAGTATAAGGTATTCCTGAAATTTATTTAGCTAGGGATCCATGATAACTTTGCTATATCCGTGAATTCGCAGTATTTGTGTTTGTACTAAATGAGTTTTACTGTAATGGATTAACGTGCAGGACAAGCAGTAACTAACTTGACCCTCTAAGTCAGGTGTGTAGCAACCAATGATGATAAAATGCTGCTTATTGATAGAAATATCATTAAGCGTTGCAATTGCAATGCTCATTGCCATACATTATTGCATCAATAGTTGACATTCTCAGCTGCTAATGCTAAATCGTTGCTTTATGAAAGAACCATACATGTATCAATATATGGTTTAGAATGTCAAATATTAATGCAATAATTTATGACATTAAGCATTGCATTGCAATGTTTAGAATTTCTCCACAGATGAGCTAAAAATGTACTCATTAGCAGCTAGATACAACCTGTAAGGTTCATGTGACGAGGGCCCCAGAATTCCAGTACCAAGTGGGATTTAATTTTTCATGTGGAGAGGAAACTTGATGTTCCAGTTACCACCAAATCCCCAGGGCTTCTTGTTCATCAAAATCATAGACCAAGTTATCAGAATGGTCTGCAGCATCAAATTTTAGTTTGCTTAGGCATGTACACAGAAATTACACCAAGAAAGTCTGAAGGCAAGTTAGAATCAGGAATATGTACTGTTAGCAGATATTTGTACATCTCTAATCATCAAAACTGGTTCCAGGGTATAACCTACATTCAATTACCTCTTTTATAAAATTAAGTTCAATGCATCAATTCATTCTCTTAGTTGTTCTATGAGATGCACCATTCTTTTTTATACCCCCGCTCCGAAGGAGAGGGGGGTATACTGTTTTACCCTTGTGTGTCTGTCTGTCTGTGTGTCCGTGTAGCTGTATGTCTGTCCGTAACAAATTTTTGGCGCAGTTTTCTCAGCAACTACTCATTGTAGATGCTTGAAATTTTAACACAATCCTCTCTGAGGCATGCCATATGGTGGGATACATTTTTGCTCAAATCCGATGTCAACTTCATGTTTGTCTGTGCGTCTGTCTGTTTAACATATAACAAATTTTCGTCGCAGTTCTCTCAGCAACTACTCATCGTAGATGCTTGAAATTTTAACACAATCTTCTCTGAGGCATGTCATGTGGTGGGATACATTTTTGTTCAAATCTGATGTCAATCTCCTGTTTTAACACAATCTTCTCTGAAGCATGCCATTTGGTGGGATACATTTTCGCTCAAATCTGATGTCAACTTCCTGTTTGTCTGTGCGTCTGTCCGTTTCATACTTAACAAATTTTAGTCGTAGTTTTCTTAGCAACTACTCATTGTAGATGCTTGAAAATTTTAACACAATCCTCTCTGAGGCATGCCATATGGTGGGATACATTTTTGCTCAAATCCGATGTCAACTTCATGTTTGTCTGTGCGTCTGTCCATTTCATTCGTAACAAATTTTCGTCGCAGTTCTCTCAGCAACTACTCATCGTAGATGCTTGAAATTTTAACACAATCTTCTCTGAGGCATGTCATGTGGTGGGATACATTTTTGTTCAAATCCGATGTCAACCTCCTGTTTGTCTGTGCGTCTGTCCGTTTCATACATAACAAATTTTCGTCACAGTTTTCTCTGCAACTACTCATTGTAGATGCTTGAAATTTTAACACAATCTTCTCTAAGGTATGCCATATGTTGGGATACATTTTTTTTAAATCGGATATCAACTTCCTGTTTGTCTGTGCGTCTGTCCGTTTCATACATAAAAAAATTTCGTCGCAGTTTTCTCATTATCTATTCATAGCAGATGCTTGCAATTTTATTACACTCTTTGTTGAGGCATGCCATATGGTGGGATTAATTTTGATATGAATCTGATGTCAACATATTTTTCTGTGCATCTGCCTGTAATTGAACGTGTGTATATTAACATGATAGTGCTTATTTACATCAGAGCGGGGGTATTACTAGTGAGCATTGGCTCATAGATTTCTTGTTTTTTCACCATTATATACCATGGCTTATACATACACACACTTTTAGTCCTTCTATCTCTCTTGGTAAAATTTTTTTAATTATGTTTACCGTGACCAATATTCATTCTCTGTCTACTTTTGGGGGGTTTTGTTACCAAATCATGATTTGTTGCCTTGTCACTTCAACACTGATTTTAGCTTTCAGAGATTTCAAAAGCAAAATACTCAACTTCTTAGGTGATGTATCATTTGGAATTTTTAGTTCCTTTCCAAATATCCATTGAAATATAAAAATAACACAATTTTTCTACTTATATAGTTTAATTAAATTCGTTGCATATTAATGCTTTCATGACCAGCAAATTAAAACACACACAAGTTTCTTAAAAATATTTGTGACTTAAATTCAAACCTACATCGTTGTCAAAAATCCCTGTAGTCCATAATTAAAAACTCACACAATGGAAGAATAAAAAAAAAGAGAGACATTTTTTTCTTAAATAAGAAAATATGGATTCAATTTGAAACACTGTGGCTTCGAGACTAATCCCCTTTCCAATTCCAATACTATTTTGGTCTAAGGCACTAACACAAAAACTCTAATGTATACACTGGAATGGTTACTTCCCCTACACCAAACTAAAATGTTGTAACATTTTTTTATCAAAACAAATAATAAATATAGAAATCGGGCATTTTAACGTATGAAAATTGAAGAGAAAGGTTGGAATGCTGTTGCAGGAACTTGTTTGTGAAATAAAGGAATGCATAGTTCTCAAAAAAGAAGTCTGAAAGATGTCACAATTAAACACTCCATATATACAAATAATGTACAAAATTCAACATAGAAAATAAAAGTCATAACAAATGAATAAATAAATAATTTTTGACTAAATAACAGATCTGTTAAGAGACTAGGGTGTTGTCTTATGCACTTTTTTTCACGACTCACAAAAATGTGCAGAAACACGTGCGGTGGGGTGCCATAAAGGGAAACTCCCGAGGGAGCATGGATTGTCAATATAAAGAGACAAAGTTATTTCCTCTTGGAGCAATCATATAAAATTCATTAAATCAAAATATATACACAAATACATGCACACAACATTTGTATACAACAATTGGAATGTATAAAAGTATTTACAATTCATTATGGTCCCTTCCTGTATGTTCAGGAACTTGACATTTATACACTCTATGCACATAACTTTGTATTTATTTTCCTCCAGTCAATTATGATGAACACTTTACAAAATCACTACAAAAAAGTTTTGGAATGTTCAATAAATTATCCCTGACACAAATTAGTTAAAAACAACTGGCAAATTCTAGAAAACAAAAATTGTTAAAAATACACCTACATCTTTTTTATAGAATTTATGTGCATTTCACACAAGCTTGCTATTTTATCACACAAAGTGCATGTACATGAATCTTTTTCCCATGGTCATATAAAATAAGAGTTAACAATGCATCAATGACACCAAATCTTCAAAGATCAGGTGACCACAGTTTTAAAATAAATGAGATAATGTATATACAAGTGAAGAAAACTACTCCTCACATAGCATCCATTTTGGCATAAACACTTGGTTAAATACTATCATCAAATCATGAGACATTTATACAATCACATACAATTTAAATTTAATTTTAATGTTTCAGAGTTTTTCAATCTATGTCAATCAAGTACTCACTAATCCACTTCATATACAATTGCTTCATTATTCACACATTTGATTATTATTTTATCATTCTAAACTGCTTTAACTTCTATCTACATGCATTTCCCATAGTAATTTTGACATCATCTATTTTCCTTAGCAATGATCATATTTCATCTATTTCCCATAACAATGTTCACATGTATTTCCCATAGCAATGTTCACATATCTTATTTCCTATGACAATGTTCACATGCCCAGTAGTTTGGCGGCGCTGTCTGCGGAGTCCAGCATCTGGTCGATGGATCCTACATCTACACCCAGCAGATTGTGGAGAATGTCAGCACTGTTGTCTTTGACATCTGTCTCCATGGTGATGGTGGTGGATTTTGCTGGCGGTGGTATCTGGGTGGAGGAAACTGTGATAAACTGAGGGCAGTTCTCCTGTACATAAAAAATAAATGATATCTCTAAATAAAACTGAAAAATCATCAGCGATTTGTCAATTGTGAAGGCAAAAATTTTTTTAAAAATACAATTTTCTAAAAGTTGATGAATTATGTCCTTACAATGACTTTGGGAGATTCTGTCATGACTGTAACAGGGATCACTGGGATAGCAGCAGCAGGCATTCTGGGTAATATGGGTCTATGATGAGTCATCAGTTTACTGACACCAGGTTCATCTTGGTTGTTGTTATTGTCCTCCTCATCACTTGGACTCAGTGACCCAGAGTCCACATGCTTCTTACGATGCCTCATCATGCTGTGCTTCAGGGTGAAGCGCTTGTGGCAGATGTCACATTCAAAAGGCCTCTCCCCTACAATCAATGTCAACATTTTTCAGTAATATCAATAATTCAATAATATTCCATGAAATGTTTTATCAAACAGTCATGTTTTTCTTTAAATGTAAATCATATTTACCTGTGTGGGACCTCATGTGGCGCCTCAAGTCCTGAAGGGACCAGAATCTCTTGGGACAGAGAGAACAGTAGACTTTACGCTGCATGTAGTCAGCAGACACCACCTCCATCTTAGGATCGTCTGCATTCTGGCCTGGAATCTCCAGCATGGCCCCCTGGTCCACTTTGTTACAGTTGTTCTCCACCACTTTATCCATGTGTCTGGCAAACGTATCTACGTTATCCACCTTGTTCTTCTCCTTCAGGATCTTCCAGTCGGAGGAGTGGGCGCTTTCCTGGTGATCCAGGCAAGACTTCCGAGTCTCGTACGAGGCATCACACAAATAACATTTGAAAGGGAGATCAATGTTGTGCTCCTTCAGGTGGCGAACCAGTAATTTACGAGAGACAAATTTTTCGTTGCATTTCCAGCAGTTGGTGATCTTATCTACATTGTAGTTGTCTCGCTCTGGGTTGATCTGGCGTTCTGCGGACCCGGTGAATTCTGGGGTAGGCGATGGTTTGGGAGAGGAATCCTCCATGGAGTTATCAATGCTCAGTGGAATTATATCATCATCGTCATCATCATCATCTGATTTCAAGTCATCGGGAACTATAAAAGTGGTTATGGCAGTGGGAGTGTCAGAGTCCTGAAAGGAAAAGAAAAAGTATAAAAATTTTGAATTCGATTTCTGGGAAAATGTCTTTGTCTCTGTGGAATGTAAAAAATATTTAAACATCACTTTACCTTGGCCTTGTTAAGGAGGCTCTGTTCATCCTGCTTGTTAAGCTGAATGTCCATGTTGTAGCTCTCAATACTGTACATGCCCCGCTCGTGTGGGGGGATGGTGGTACTGAGTCCCTTGGTGACAGCTCTATCGAGGTCAGCCAGGGTGTCTGGGAGTTCACACCCAACATGGCGCTCCTTGTAGTGTTTCAGCAGGTTACCTTTAAAATGAAAAATGAGATAATAATTGTAATAATCAGCAAAAAAAACGTACATCAGATGCTTATCATAGAGAGATGCCTCTGCATTGCAAACAAAAGTTCGGTGCATACCTTGAGTTGAGAAGGAGCTGAATACACAGAGATGACACTTGTATGGGCGGTCCATGGTTTGACGAGACAGTGGGTCCATCATGTTGACGCCGTGTTTCCTGATGAGGTGGCGCTCGCGGTTTGATTTGGTGGAGAAGGTGACGGGACAGCGGGGGCATTTAAATGGCTTCTGACCAGTGTGGGTCAGCAGGTGGCGGGTAAGGGAGCTAACCCAGGGGAAGGTCCTGGTGCAGTAGGGACACTGTAACTTATGTGGAGAGTCGGCGTAGGAATTCCTCTTCTTCTTCACTAGAAGCTTATCTGCTGGCTCTGTTACGGTCTTTGGTATCTTTGGTGCATTGATGAACTAAAACAAGCAAAAAGACAAAACGTTTGGAACTGCAGATTTGGATGTTTATTCCATCAATGTTGTCATTTTTTAAATCAAACTGTGCCCTCAATGTTTTAGGAACTTACATATACTCAGTTAACAAATGCATTTATCATACTTTATACATGTAAGTGAAAAACTTACCATCTTGGCAAACTGTTCTGGGCTCTCTGCTATTTCGGGCATATCTTGGTCACTGAGCATACTAGAGTTATCCCCCTTATTCCTGGGACTGAGAACAGGCGGTTCCTCCAGATCTTTGCTTTTACATGTACTGTCTTCATCCATGGAATAGTCCATGGAATCCTCACCGGATTTACCGGAAAAGTTGGAATTATCGATGGGGAATGATCGGAAGGGTTGAATGGCAGCATCTAGAATTTTTTTCACTGAGGCAAGATCTGAGGCAGTATCTGAACCTAAAACAGAGATAAACAATGTTACAGAAAATTTCATTCAAGAACATGGCATATTACTCTATAAATTCTTTCTTTAACTATTTCCAAAAGCTTCTTTCTGAAAATGACCAGATTTTTTTTTTTCATTTAGAATCTCAGAGAGTAAATTTTCAGTTCATTGGAATTATCTGTATCTGACTTCTAACATTCCACAGTTACAATCTGACACTTGAAAAACCATACAGAAATGAAAATAAGAGACATTTGTACATATTTAATAAATAAAAATTGCACACAAATCTAATGAACTATCTTAACATTTCTGAACACAAATCAAAAATTGTTGAAAGAATAAGCAAACCATTCAACTCCACATACAAAATACTATAAAATAATGATTTGTAACATAGGCATAGAACTGAAGAAAATAAATCATAAACAATAACCAACACTATATATATACTTACACATCCTAATATGAGAACACTTTTAGAAGCAAAAAGATTTTATTAGTGAAAAGCTATTCATTCTTAAATAATGTACAATGGCTTTAAATTTGAACACCACCTCCAAGAAACAATCAATTATTACTTGGATCATTAATCTTACCATGATTAAATTTGGAGTCTGGTTTGGTAATTCTATCCTTCAGACTCCTTGCATTGTTTCCGGTTTTTGGGAAGCGCATCAGGATTTTCATCCTCTCCTCGCTGCCGTGGCTGGTGGACAGTTTGGTGGGTGGTTCCGGTGAGGTGGCTTCCTTCAGCCTCTGCTTCTCCATCCTCTCCAGCAGATGGTGGTGGTCCTGCACCAGGTGGCGCTCCAGCATTCTCTGACTGGAGATTCCCATTGGACAGAACTGGCACTGGTACAAGTTAGTGTCATATACAATGGAACGGGAGTTCTGGAATTAAAAAACACAATTATTTTAAAACCTATTAAAATTGTCAATTTTTAATGTTAAATTTTATCATTTAATTCTCTCATAATCCTATCATTTTCAGATAATTGAAAGATATTTCATTAAAAAATCGACATACTGGAGTTGAAGAATCACTGGCCTCCTTTCCTTTAAAAGACAGATCTATTGGCAGTTCGTCTACTTTTGGTTTGACATCAGGTGTGGATGTAGAACTTCTGTTAACGCTGAAATCGAGAGGCAAATCATCCATATCCATTGGTTCCTGCTTAATTTTCACAGCTTCAGCTTTAATACTTGTCACAGGTGACTGAGTACGACTCTCTGTTGCTATGAGACTCTTCATGGATGAGTGAGCAGCTGGTGGATTTCCTCCAGAGAAATCAAGCGTGTCTGCCGTCTGGCTGTCATCTGACATACCCTCCCCAAATGATTTCTCCCCATCCTCCAGAAGGGAGGGTTCATTGACGTGGATGAACTGCTCTATCTGATACTGGGACACCTCGGGGTGCTGCTTCTGTAGATGTCTGACACAGTTAGCCTTGGTGGAGAACCCGATGTCACAGCGCATACAGAGGAATGGCTTCTGTGGACAGCTGCTGTGAGACCGGAGGTGGTGCTTCAAGGCCCGGAAAAACTTGAAGTCCTCCCCACAGTATTTACAGACTGTGTCAGGAGACTGGAAGTTTTCAGTGGTATTGGAGGATTCCGCCACGTATTTATTGTATCCAATGGCGGCATCTACTTCCTCCTTCAAATACTTGCCATGCTTCTTCCTGTAATACGTAAATGTACATGTACTTTATAAATAATTTGTTACATGCAATTACAGAATAATGATATTTAAATTTTTATGATTCAATAATCAAAAAAGTATAACAAAAATATCATGAAATAATGTTTAATTTTCCAAAGAAGGCTAGATTCAGTACCTGACATGCCTCTCACAGTTGGCTTTAGTAGTGAAGGCAAAGTCACAAACTCTGCATTGGAATGGCCGTTCTCCATTGTGGGTTCTCAGATGCCGAATCAGTGTGCTCTTATCAGCACTGGAGTAACTACACAGGTTACATTTGTACGGAGACAGACCAAGGTGGGTTCTAGTGTGACCTGTAATTAAAATCATCAAATTAAAATTCCTCTTACAATATTACTCAATAACTACAGAAATTTAAATGACATATAGGAAATTTCTAAATAATTCTACTTTCAGATACCCTTAGTCTGCTTAAAGACAATTTATTAAATAAAATTTTCCTTGTTCTTGTACTTCATTGTTTTCAAGACTGATTATCTCCCTTTAACCATGATGCACAGGTTAACATTTCTATGGGGAATGTAAACGACGGAACCAAATACAAATAAAGGACCACACAAAACAAAATAAAAATGTCTTAACAAATCTAAGAAATGATCACAAATATTTATAAACCAAAATAAAACACAACAAGTCCAGTTTTAAAAAATGTAAAAAGTCTGAAAAAAGAAGTTGACACATCATGCTTTATTGCATTCTATTCAATTTTAGTAAATCATTTTTTTAAAATTGAATGTACCAACTAAAATATTTTAAAACTAGAAAATAAAAACAAAATAAAAAACTCTACAGGACGATTTACAGTGCCATTTAACTAGGAATTTGTAATGCTTAATAAATTGTTCAGAAAAAAAAATTAATTAAGTTCTGCAGTTGTAATTATCTTGTTAATTATCACTTTTTATTTCCATTCAAAGCTTACATAAATGAAAGGAAAGGAATAAAAATTGCCACAAATAAGTTATTCTAATATATGTTTCTCTGTGTTAGTCTCTTCTTCACCTGTCAAAGTCTTATTCACTTATTAAAACCATAATTAACATTAATGTATTTTAGATCATGCAATATGCAAATAGGAACTGCAGGAAATAAACTGAATACATATAAACAACAATTGAACATCGGTACAATATGCACAAGTTGATACGATAACCTGTTATTGCTTTAATTTCTGAGCAAAACCAGCGCTAGCAAAAAAGAAAGAAGTTTATATTACTTTTTAAATATTTTTTTTTAATGAAAACCCAAAATTTTGATGAAAAAATGAGAAAAAAAAAATGTTTCCCACCAATTATAAAAAAAAATGGAATTGGTAATTAGACTTTTAATTAATAATGTATTTGATATTTAAATTATTTAATTGGATGTCATTTATTCCCTTGAATCTTCAAATTAACACATTCCCTGTCAGGAACATAGCCCTATGATTGAGGTGCTGTCAATAATCTAATAATTTAACACAACAAGGGAGCAGACACCATCATCATTTCAAACTGACTCCTTTGGACGTGTGTGGCATCTGAGTGCAGTTTACACGATCTCAAATAAATCACATTTCTAACGAAAAACCAAAAAATCAGCAAAATCAGTGAACCAATAAATGTATACAAATTTTATTACAATTATAGAAAAAGATGGATCTTTAACAAAAAATACATTTTCCGTAAAAAAAAAGAAAAGAGAATTACATGTATCAGGAAGTATTTTTCTTACCTTTCATGGTTCTATAATTGGTGAACACCAGATCACAGTATTTGCACTGGAAGACGCCATTCTTATTGGGGTACTTGTCCGACATTTCTCCTGAGGAACCACTCTCGCTGCTGGGAGGGGGAGTGGGGAGGGGGCTGGAAATATTCTGTCCCCCCATCATACTGGTCAGCATAGCTGGACTTGTCATGGCTGCTAGGGTAGTTAGCTGGTTTAGAGACATGGCATTGTTGGCACTGGATTTAGTCAATCCAAGGGGAAGAAGAGAAGGCATGAAGGCTTTAAACTGAGAGGCATTGAGACCAGAAAATTGTTCCATTCCTTGGAAGAACTGAGGCATGGCCATGGCAGCCTGGACAAATTTCTGGGCTTCAATGTAAGCTTTGGCCTGTTCTTCGGGAGACATTTGGGCAAATTTGGCAGCAATCAGTGGATTTATGGGTGAAATATCTGAGGAGAAAACCTGGCCAAGTCTGGCAAAATAATCATTATTTTCTTTCTTGTCCATGCTTGGGTTTGCTTCCAACTTCAGTTCTTTGTCTCTTTTCTGTAAAAGTTCAGCTTCGCTCACAGTGGTCAAACCAAACGAGGCTAAAAAATCATGTTTTCCAATTTTATCAGGTTTGGGGGATTTCAGGACTTTTTCGGTTTTGCTCTTTACCATGACATCATTGAAAGCTTTATCAGACAGATGCTTGACCATGTGAAGGTGAAGTTCATTAGTGTCCAGGAAATCACACTCGCATAGAGGGCACTGTGAGGTCTTCTCTGGACTATGAGTGTACTCGTGTAAGAGTAAAGCTGCTCTAGATGGAAATGCCTTAGCACACTCGCTACAGTGAAAATTGTGGTAAATACTGCTGGATATTCTCACGTTTTCCTCACAATAGGACTTGGCAACTAAGGGAAATTTTTTGACTGAGAAGTCCATAAAACCAAGATCATAGAATCCCACAACAGCTGGGGGTGAGGACTTAGGCTCGGGGGTGTTTTCAGAATCTTCCACCGATTTCTCCTTACTGTGGACCATAAGCTTGTGCATGCTCAGGCCCCTGGGGGTGGGAAACGACATGTGACATATTCCACATTTCATAGAATACTCCGGGTGGGTGTCTAGGTGGGTCTCGAGTCCGTATTTACACAGGAAGCCCTTGTTACAGACCGGGCAGTGAAGCTGGTCCCCCTCTCTCTCCTCTCCGTTCAACGACTGAAAATTCAATAAAAATCAACGTTACTTCAATCAACCCACAAAGTCATTAAAATCATACATTAAAACATCAAATTTATTCAAATTAACAGTACACTGGAAACATTTGTCTAGATTTTAATTTTTTCCTGATTTAAGAAAAAAAAAATGAAAATTATGATGAGTCTGAGCTCCACCTTTCTGATTCCAGCAATGACAAGACAATGTTTATGACTCCACTGAAACTCTTCAGATATTAACACTGATAAGCTTGATGACAGGTGCTAAGTAATAAGCGGGTTGTCAAGTTAACTCTAATTAATCATGCAGAAAATTAAGCTATTTTGTCTATACTGATACATATTTTTCTAAAATGATAAATATATTCCCAAGCCATTTAATATGTTAATATAATCATGCAAATATTTTTAGCATTATAATAAAGACACATCACAAGAAATCACAAAATCTGTCCATTTTCTCTACCTCCAAGGAACCTTTCTTGTCATGGTGGGCGGAGTTGGTGAAGGATTTGATTTCTGTTCGGGAGTCCTTTGGTTTTTTGGTAATACTGGATGGTGTTGCTGCTGGGGTGACTAGAGCGGGGGATTTCTCGGTTACGACCTGGGTAGGGGTCACCTGGGCTAGGCTTATCTTCTTCGTTGGACTGGTGTACTGATTAGGAGAATACTCAATGAAGTTAAAGGCTCGCTTCTGACCGACTGATACAGGTTCGCTGGTAGTCAGGACCTGAGGTTTGGTCTCTAGAATGGAGAACTTTGGCATGTTGGAAAGGAGCTCTGCCGAGAGAAGTGACGTTCCCGGCGGAATGGTCAGAGATGTTGGAGTGCTGGTGTTAGGAATTATGGGCCTAGATTTCCAGGTGGGAGTTTTTGGCTTTGGACGGATGGGTTTGATTCCCGATGATCCACCGAGTTCGTTTTCTTTGGCATGGATTCTTGAATGACGATGCATATTACCATTGGTGGTAAATGACATTTTACAGATTTTACACTGAAATGGTCTTTCCCCTAAAATAAATTTGACACAAAATATTTTACCCAATCAAATATGAAAGATGGGTTCATAAAACTAAAAGTTCTAAGAATGAAAACTGAATAAAATTCAAACTGACCACAAAAAATGATTCACAAATATTTTATTTCTGATTTTTTGTGAAATTTTCTAAAAAAAATTATTTGATTATTTCATTGAATGCTGGGTAGGAAATATTACCTGAATGTACGAGCATGTGTCGATCTAGGGAACTTTGAGAGCTGAGCACTTTTCCACAAATGGTGCAGGTGTTGGCCTGAGATGTGTTGTTTTGGTTATGCGATCTGATGTGCTTAGTTAAGTCGTGGGACGAGGACAGAATGGTTTTACAAATGGGACAGGCATACTTGGCATCACCCCCTTCTCCGTTAGTGATGGGTAAAATCTGTGAGAGGAAAAGTTTTTCTACTTAACCACTACACAATAAAATCAACCCACTGGTTTCCAAATTTCACATGCACTACATATAACATGCTTAGTATCTATAGTCATCATTTCATTTAATATTTTATAGACTTATTTCACAGCATGGTTAAATTTTACAGAAGAGGGTAAAACACTCTATTCATTTAAAAACAAAATCTTTCTCTTTGATAATATCATCTTTAAAGGTGAATATAAGATTCTTTTTTTATTAGGAGAAACTTATTCCTCATCAAGATTAGGGATAAAGATTATTTATAATCCATCTTAATCCTCTGGATGTTTGAATTATCAGAAACTGATTCTTGCCATAATTTCTTATTCTTTAATCTTGATAATCTCCTTAATAAGAGAATAATCATCAAATTACAATCAAGAATTTCCATTGAATGTAACAAAACTGTATTAGCATCAACTTGAGGTATCAAAGGGGATTAAAAGTACAGGCATGAGATAAGTACAGCAATAATATATACTTCATAAGTAACAAAAGAATGTCGGCAGCTGAAATGGAAAGCTTTTAAACACTGAAAAAGCAATATCTTGGGTACACAATGACAGTTTAGAAAAAAAAAAGAAGAAAGGCTGCACCAAAGAAAGAAACTATTCATTAAGTAAATATTTAGGGCTTAATTCCGTGTTAATATATATGAACTTTTTTATGTAACACTAAGAGATGATAATTAAATGGGCCATAACGGACTTTCATTGAGTTTCTTTGGTGCACTGGAATTAATGAGAGTATATAGACAGAGATATGCACACATTCATTTACTCAAAAAAACTGAAATTCTGATTATTATTTTTTTTATATTGAACACAAAATTTAAGAATCAGAGCATGTTCAAACATTCATTAGTTAAGACTACAACAGAACAAAGTAAATAATTAACAAGAATATATATACATTTTTTATGTACAGAAAATAAACAGATGTTATTACATAAGACTATGCACATGCAGTGTAATTATTGCACCCTCACCAGAATGTGTAAAACTAATCATGCAAGGCATGCTGGGAGATTGTAGCTGTAGGGAATTCTGGGACTGATGTTGCTATAGGTTATGAGTAACCAGTATTGCTGCAGGTGACAATATAACTGTCATGTAATACCTTAGATTCTGACTCCTCACACTCTACATTTACATCAGGATCTTTTTCCGCTTGATTTGACTGAGTCTGAAATTTGATCGTCTCATTTTTATCATACATTTCTTTTTAGATCCATTGTGTATAATTATATTTTTTTTAAAAATAAAATAAGCATAAAGATCCAATTTGTACATTTTTTTTTAATATAAAATAAACATGAAATTTTACATCATAAAAAATTAGAAAAATTTAGATATATAAATTTTAATTTTCCCTGAATTAAAATAATTTTTTTTTTCTTTTTTTTGGCAAAATTTTCAAAAAGTTGCAAAACCCCCACTTCCCCTCAAAGAAAAAAAAGATGGAGGAATGTCTCCCTTTTTCTTGCATGACAGCTCTCCTTGTCTTTGAAAAAGACATCTTAAAAGAAAAGATGCACTCAAAGTCTGAAGGACAGAAATGTTAAAGGAAAATTCACTCACAATGAAGAGGAAAAAAATATTGTTATAAAGATACAGCACACAGAAAATTTTAGAACAAGATTCTCTGGGCAAAATTTTTTTCCAGTCTAATAAAAATCACTCTCCATTTATTACTATTAAATAGAAATTATAAAATATTTACCTTTTTTCCTCGTCTATGAACTTTAGATGCAGATATATTTGAGCTAAGTCCGCTGGGACTGAGTTGATCAGAAAGACTAGAAATGGAAGGAGTGCGGGATGATTTCTCCGACACGGCGTTAGGTTCCCCGCTATCAATGAACAACTGGTCCTGATCGGAGGAACAATTACTCAGTTGGTCCTGATTGCTTAAGGATGGAGAAGTGAATACGAAGTTACTGGGTTTAAAGCCGTCGTCTGTGTTTTTAAGTAACGCGGCACTCCTGGCTACCTCGGTTTGTGATGTATAGCTGCTGGCTTCAGAGGGTGACTGCTGTATATTATTAACGGTTATCAAATCATCTTGATCATCAATGTCTTCTGCTTGCCTGGAGGTGTCCACAACTAGCGGAGCATAATCATCGTAATCAAGATCCTAAAGAAACAATCAAAGAAATGTCACCAGTTTATGAGGTAGGAAGGCTTATACACAGTCTGTCCTAGCCCAGTGGTCAATCACAACTTTTCACTGATCAATAAACTAATGGGGATAAAAAACACAGCTTTGCTGAAGAGACCATTGGAGACAAAAGGTTGAGTGATTCATTCTCCATTCATCATACTTTGGGAGAGATGAAACAATGCATTTTGTCCGACCGAGCAGAACACTGTCCCTGGTAACAGAAATGCTCTGCCCCGCAGGCAAAATGATGTTACTGCCAAAGATTATTGAGAGACAAAGTATGTAGGTACAGTTATAACCAAGCTACAATGCCCCCAAGACAATAGCAATTAACGACAATTATGAGCCTGGTGTAAACAAATGACACTGCAATCAGTAAGTGAAGAAACTGATTAGCAGGAAATAAACGCGGTACCGTCACACCTGAATATTGTGGTCAGGCTACATGCTTATTTTTTGGTGTCGACACAATTTTTTCAGGACCCAGCAAGAATATATGTTGGCTTATTTGGCAGATGACATCACAGTCTTGAGACCGGATTTTAACTGAATTCACTCCTAAACTGACAATACAACAAATCTATTTTGGTGTCTACTCCTTGTTTAATTAGATTTCTAATCTATCATACAGTATTCAAACTGTATCAATAAAATTTCTGACTCAATGGGGGAAAAAATTATTGATAAATATTTTCATGTTTATTACTATAATAAAACTTCCACTTCATGTTTATTCATTACCATTGCTATAGCAATTAGAAGTTTTGTCATTAATTTGTAATTTATAATTATCATTAGCTATATAAATGTGAACTTTATTCATAAACAAAGTAGGTAATTAGAGACACTGAATGCTATTTTTTATACGAATATTCTCAGAAAATAAAATTACTAAGAAATCTGCCTATACTTCACACCGAAGTTTTAAAATTTATTTTTAAATAAAAATTCAATAATATTTAAAATATTCTTAAATATTAAAATCAATTTGTTACAGAAACAGCCATAAGATAAATAATATTTTTTTTAAATGGAATTCACTTTTTACCCTTTACTTTTCTTTAAGTGTTGGAACGTTAACAATTTGATTACCGATTAAAGATTATCATATTTGTAATTATTATTCAAACATTTAACTGTGATATTTTTTCTTCCTCCTCACGATTTGGAGTGTTGAAGTGTACTTCGTCTAATTTGAACGATAGATGTCAAAGCCGTTTTTGACAGTGAACCTTTACAACATCTGATTGTTTTATTCATGAGCCCGTTATGTGGCAGGATCCATCCCCCCTCTAACAAACGGTGCAGCCATAAAATAAATCATTAAAAAATTTATGAAAAATTCAACAGAAAAAATTTCAAGTACATGGACCCTGGGGAAAAGTGAATTGATGACTTGCACTAATTCAATTAACTCCATCTCCTCGGGAAACAATCTCTCGGATAAAGACAATGCATGAATCAAAATTTGATCACTTTTCATAAATTTTCTCTAATTTGATGTAAAATAAGGAATGTTAATTCCGACTTTTCAAATATTTTATTAATGGTCGTAAATCAGAACACTTTGAACTGAACCTATACCTGATCAGACTTAACGGAAAAAAGGAACATTACAATTCATGGAATACTTAATTTTTTGACAAAATGTTAATACTGGTACAAGAAGTCTCCTGATTTTCTAAGTCAATGTATGAGTAACCTTCACCAACTGTACATTGATTGGTTTCGAATTCCCAAATTTTTCCTTACGTCAAAGATGTCTAAGAGACACAAAGATCCTATTTTCGGGTTTGATTGATATTTTTCCCTGAAGAGATAAAGACATGGCCAAAAATAAGGACACAAGTCATCGCAATTATTTTTTTCCCAGGATTCAGAATTAAAGAGGTTTTCCTCCGTTTGTTACATGTGGTAAACATTTTCGTAATTCCAGTGTTTTATGGCTTGACAGTTGTCGACATGCCTAGGACAATGTCCCTTATGATTCCCTTGAACATGATGTGTGTAAGATTTATTATTGCAATTTTAATGAAAATCCACCGATTGTTAATTCAGAGAAAGTTCATAATTTTGGCTTCTTATAAAAGTGACCATAAAAAAACCTGTCAGACTCTTCTTTTTAAAAATAGATTTGATTTACGATATACCATCATGTATACGAAAAACCTCTCCCCCACACAAATATGACTGCTGAAAATTATATCCTTAGTCATCTAACTGCCATTGAGAAATCATAGCGATAATATTTTAATACATTGAATTGGAGAGCCAGGTACCCATATCTTGTTACAATCACCAGCGAATTATTACCCGTCCCTGCCGATTATCAACTCAAGGCCTTGGCTCGGGATTTGTTTCCAAATAAAAGAAAAAAATATTACAGTTCTATCTTCATGCCTAATATTATTAGTATCAGTAACTAATTGCCAGGCTTTAGAAATTACATGAAGGCAATTAGAAAGCACATTTTTCTCTTGATGACCCTCATGAAAATATCTACATATAATTACTTTAATGACGGCAATTTCTTCCGGAGCTTTGTAAAACTGTGGAAAAGAAAATTCAGATAGTGTGAGAATGCAGCGAGAGGCAAATCTATAGATTCTGGTGAATGGCTGATACTTCTATTTACATAGTTTAAAGCAATTGTGACGTATTCACCATTCATCACAGAGTTTATCTGAAGTGCTGAATAAGAGTCAAATTATCCTTGATTTTCAATATCCTTCAAGAAAATTGATGCCGATCTCAGCCCACAGATACCTTTAGAAAGGTTTGATTCAATATCAGTGCCTGCTATTTACCCAGTAACAAACGAGAGTCGGTCCTGAGAGGACAGATTCAATGTTTGTCATTCTGAGTAGCACGCACCTAGCTCCTCTCAAGTTCACAATTCAATGTCACGTGTAACTCTAGAAAAATAAATGTATTAAATTTTTTTTAAAAATGAAAAAGGGATGGAGTCTACAATCTTCCTCTTTAATTTCTGCTTTATCAATGCAGCTAGTGAGTATATAGCGGGGTTTTGTGTACGAGACACCTAACGGGACCGCATCATTAATTATAACAGCCATTCAACAGGCTGGAGCGTCATAAAAATAAATTTCATAAAGACGACTTTTTTTTTCGTAAGGTACATCCTGCAGGGGGATGGGAACAATGCACGGGTTGTCATTTTAATTGTATCAAGAACACTCGTATCAAGACGCAATCAGCCAGCTCCTGTAGTCCCCAAACAATAAGAATTAAAATATGCTCCGCAATATCTCTGCTACCCTCCTAACCCCTACATCAATACTGTGTACATAGTGTAAAGAATTCATATATGGCTACATGTTATTTGATAAAATATTGTTCTATTCAGTTACCGATAGAGATGATGTTTAATGTGATAACTGCTTCAGACTTAACATTGCAGCCCATCCAAGATCACCTCAATGAATCTGCATGGTTCAGCAAATCAGGCTAGTCGAGCAATTATCCTTATTATGTGCTGCCGATTGCCCGTTCAATTAAACGGTGATTCATTAGTACCCGCTATCTCTCTATCTGCTGTTTCAATCTGAATCTTTAACTAGAGGTATGCTTCAATTCAGTATCAGGATATCATCTCTAACATTGATTACCAGTGCATCCATACAACTTTATGTATCAATTTAAATGTGCTTTTGTGCTTTAGGAGACAAAAAATTATTGGCCTTGGACAATTTTTTTGGTACTCATACTAGGTTCTGTACATCACAAAACTTTGTCTCTCGAAATTTCCTAGTGCCCCATATCAAAATAAATGATGCTATTTCAGACAGTTAATATCACTTCATTTCTCTGTCAGAATTTTTACAACTTTACCATAAAGGTTATCAAAGATTAAAATAAGTATCCTGTAATTATTTTAATAAGGAAAAATTGTTTTTCAATTTATTGATTGGCTTTGTGTTTTTAGAGAAAAAATATTTCTTCCTGATCTAATACTTCCTACACATCAATTTCTCTTGAGAACTTATTTTCTATAAATTGCTTCCTTCTTGGCAGCAAACTGAAGTAATTCTGCACAGGTAATCAGGTACAGAAGACTGCTATAGTAAGCTATGTTACTGGCTACCTGTTGCCACCATAGCAGACTATGTGTCTAGCTATTTGTTGCCACCATAGCAGGCTATGTTTCTGACTACCTGTTGCCTCCATAGTAGGCTATATTTCTGGCTACCTGTTGCCTCCATAGCAAGGTATGTTTTTGGCTACCTGTTGCCTCCATAGTAGGCTATGTTTCTGGCTACCTGTTGCCTCCATAGCAAGCTATGTTTCTGGCTACCTGTTGCCACCATAGCAGGCTATGTTTCTGGCTATCTGTTGCCTCCATAGCAAGCTATGTTCTGGTTACCTGTTGCCTGTCAATAGCTGCTACCTGTTACCTGCTTCTATTGTCCCTCTGCTGTCTATGCTACTGCTAGGATTCAGATTTGTTGTTGCCATTAACAACCTGTAAAACATGTGATAAAACAGAGGACTAATTTACCTGATCTGACTCTTGCTCATTCAAATTCTCATAACTAGCCACCATTGTAAAGCAGGGCTCCTTGTTGACCTTAGCCACATGGTTCTCTTCTTGGTCTAAAAGAAAAGAAGTGATCATTGAGTAAAATCAATTACTGGGGACTAAATCTCGTAAAAGGACAAGAGAAGACCCCCATCTCACTATAAGATGGGGCTTCAAAATTATTTAACCACCAAACACACTGCATAAATCATCGATTCAAGTGCATTTCATCAAAGGGGAAATGAATTCTGCAATAAAAACTACTTATTAAAAGAAAGCGGTATTTATTTATTGCCTAAGACTGTATTGATATAGCGGGCTTTGATCCTGCTTCTTGAATCCCAATGCTCTTTAAAGATTCCAATGCTAAGGATTCTGACCATTGTGAGTGTGGAGCACTCAAATTGTTTTATCCTGTTCACATCTCCGCAAGTTCTCCGGTCTATTTTCCCTTTATACACTGTGCAAATATCTTGTAAAACTTTATTTGTATAGGACTATTCACTTAAAACATCACATTTCTTTCCCTTTAACATCATCTAGAATACTTTACAAAAGATTAAAGCCTGACAGGCTTCAGAGAAATGGAGAAATACTTCAGATCTGTTATCAACAAGCATTAAGAGTTTCATTGAATTTTAAAAAACTACAATTTATCTGTTATTTCCAGAAACTTACAAAATGACACTCTTAAATTTTTTTTACCCTTCTCAATGCACAAAAATCGATGAGAAAGATTCTACTAATAGAACGAAACTGTGTATATTTACAACATGGTTCTATAAGTGGTCCTGAATCAATTAAGATGAACACAATTCCTATAGTCATCAAACTTGTACTCTTTATGAAAAAAAATTCAACAAATTTCCAGCACTCCTTTAGAAGGGACACTAGATTTTTTTTTTGGCTGCTCAGTGGATAAAAGATTCAGTTTAGTTATGTAATTTAATGAATTAAACTACCAAGTAATACCATGCGGTTTAAGGGAGATGCTAAAAGGAAATCTGCAATGAAACAAGCTTTTAAGTACCGGATGTTAGCAGATTACAAAGTGTATAAAAGCCTCATCAAAACTACACAATAACACTGTAAGAGAAATGGTCAGTGTCAACTCTTACATTTTTACTTGTTTAAGGACAGATGATACAAAAAAATAGATATATGGATTGGTAGATATTTCTGGATCTAATTTAGTTTTAAATCATGTGAATTTTATTTTTTTTTTAATATTAAGCATTTGTAACCTTTCTATAATGTTCAAAATTCTTTATTTCTGCAGTTATCCTTATAAATCTAAATAAACATTTTGTCACTTTAAATCAAATAATTGAACTCTGAATGAAACTTTGAATAAACTTATTCATTTTAACATGGCTTTAAGTGTAATTTTCACAATTTTTGATAAAAGTTTCTTTGTATCATCTGACCTTAAAAAAATTCAAAAACCCTATAAAAAATATTCGAAATTGACACTTCTTTTGTTTCTAAGAGAATTTTCCCTTTTAAACTTTTTTAAAAATGGTTTTTCATCCACGGAAAAAAAACTTCCTCATGAATTTTATCAGCGTGATCCACATCAGAATGCATTAAGACAAAGCTTACGAACACGAAGGACAAAAGACATGAGACAAGCAACAGGGGATGTACCGCGAAGATCTTACGACAACGATCTGTACGATCATTCCAGGCCTCTGACTCACGGCCCGGGACGTTTCTTTAATTGCTGATGTGGAAATGCATGCCATTACGATTGATAAATCTCAAGCAATCATACATCCATTATACCAAAAAAAAAAATCTCTTAAAAACTGTAAAAATGACATCCATCACAAGAAAAGCAAAAAAGGAGAGTATGTGTATCAATCTAAGGGGGATCATGTTCAGACCTGGGGACCTTTATTTCCCCGCAGCTGGTAGTGGATTCAGAATACATTGACTTAGAAAGCTAGCGTAATAATAAAACTACAAAGTTTCTGCAGCATTTCTCCGTTTATTTTAATAATGCGGAGATATTAATTCATATAAAAAGTATCCAGCCTTATCCCATAAAACCTACGTCATCTAGGAAGGGTATTTAAAGCAGCAAATACTTCAGAATTATGTGAAAGGAAAAAAAAAATCTCCTACACAAATAGAATTCACGAAACTTTTAAAATACAGAAATCCTCATCCAGGGATGAAATGTTTAATGTTCAATATTGACATTTCCCATGCATCCTTCTGGGAACTGATTGTACGTGGTAATTTCTGATTTACAACACCCCATTGAAGCCGCTAAGAATCCCCCCTTATTCTGGGACAGGGTTACATCAATTCATTCTTCCTCATAGGTAAACCATTTTGCCACTACTGAGTCCCAAACAATATCTTGTTTAGTTTAAGCATCTATATAAGTATTCAATATTTTGCCTGCGATTTCTATGGCATTTAAGTGCTAATAGATTCTTCAACTTTTAAACATCTTTATCCTTTTGGGAAAAATGTAAATAGGTACTCGGTTAAATATTTATACTGGGCATTTATAGCTTCAGTTGACACAGATGGACTGTTGCATTGAATTCCAGAGTTTTGGGGGCTACTGGTCCAAATTTCTGGGATGATTACTCATAGCAAAGACACACAACGGCTAGCTAGGGGGGAAGCTGTGAATGCGCTCTCCTTGTTAGGGATTAATTACGGAGATAATCCCCTTATATAGATGAAAGGTCTTAATCTAAGATTAACATCAGAAAGATTTTACATGACTTTTCACATCATGAAACACACTGTATTTATATAGTTGAACAATACTACTTTTCCCCTTCTCTTTATCTTACAGTGAAATTTGCATACCACAATTCTAGAGAAAAAAATCTGAAAATTTACATCCAACAAAAAAAATTCCTGGCTCATGTTAGATGGGTGGGTGTTATTACTCTTATCAATATGCAATAATGTTAAGGTTATTTGTTTACAAATTTACAAACATCTTGATGAAAGTCATTGTTAAATATTTGATGGCCGATCCATCACAGAGCTTTCAGAAGCTAGGGGGAGCTACAGCGCTGGTCATTGCTCCTGTTGGGTGTCCATCACGCTGATTCTCTGACAGGGTCAGTCAGATGTGACAGGCGATTTGTGGAGGAACTTCTCACCAGTCTTCAGCCACGAACCAAAGCCATTATCAGCTAGTAATGACAAAATATAAAGCCATGGCCCCAGGCCTACATAAGCAATGACCTTTGCTGCAGAGGTCATCGCTCACAGAGGAAAAAGATTACACAATTCCATTTGTTTTTGGGGTTTGTTCCCAGTACAGCTTGAACCAATCAACCTGTCAGATTTACAAGAAGGACAATTTTTACTGCTATCATCCGCCACTATTAACAGGTATAAAAATAACAGGTACATGGTCCCTTTCTTAGAACATCCCTTTATGCAGTCGTGTACATATTCTGTCATCATCTTGTTCCCCTCTAAACGATACAACATCGTTAATGGTACATACACCAACATTTATGGCCATCTATCAATTTTCCTTTACAGAGAGAGGGAGCACGAAATCCTTCCATATATAGCTCTGCTAAAAACAGGTCGCTTGGAAACAGGAGCCGTAAATAGACAGGTTATCATCAACACTAACGCATCAAGTTGCCCGCCAACGAACACCTTACACCAAGTCTTAAATGTAAGCCTTTATTTGTGACGAACAATGAAAAACCCCGTAATGCATCCACACAAATGATGTTTATCTGCATCCTTTCATCCTTATCTCAGCCTGCTTACTTCACATATCTGGAACTTCCTACTGTTTCGTGCTTACAGTGATAAGCTAGCCCCAAAAAGACAACTGCCCTGACAACTTCAAGTGACACTGCAGAGACCAGAATTAAGGACACAATACTTCAAAATTAAAGCCGAATAAGGAGTTTAATCGGGCCCAGTATCTCGAGCATCATTCAGTACAAGACGGTAGTATACTTACGAAGGTTACAAGGTTTCAGAGTGCCCATCTGAATATCGCATTAATATTTCCTGATTATTTAAATGCCACCAAAAAATTCAGATTAGAAGAAACATCAAAAGACTCGTAAAGACAAGGAATTTTTTTTTTTTCATTTTCTATTACACATCATGTACCTTATATCAATTTGCCATTAATTAGATTCATCAGGATTCCATATTTTATTTATAGGTCTACCTTGTGCATGGACCATGATGGCACAAAGTTCCTTCTGAATTTTTTTTGTTAATTCTGAAGTTGACACATTGATGCTGTAAAGTGTAATTAAAATCAATCTTTAATTGTCCTCAACTTAATCAAAAACCCTGCAATTTTATTAGACTTCATTACCATGAGTGAAATGTTCAGCACTTGCAAGCCAATATTTTAGCAATTATTCACAAATACGAGAAAATTGTAATGTTTGTTTCTTTGGACATAACAGTCAAGAAGTCAGGAGTTAGCCGTCATGGCCGGCCATCGGACCGTGTCTGGTCCTGATTCGTGGGTCAACCACCATAAAGCAGGGCTAACACCAGTATCCTCTGTCAAAAACAATGATGTATCACCGTCACTTTGCGGCCATTATCACGATACATCATTTGATCATTACAACAAAAAGAATTACATAGCCATGTCACATTGTAGCCATATTCATCATCAGTGAGTATTGCTAATAAAGATACTTTTCATGTTCTGTTAATGACGGAAACAACCAAAACAAAAGAAACCGGCAAAAACAACGTCTGCTAATTATTTCTTCCCTTCCATGTTTAGCACCAATAATACTTACAAGAAATTAGTTTCTTTAAAATGAAAATTTTTTTGCCTTCAATTATTAATATAACTTGAAGTTCCTGTGGCTACCAATAAAAATTTATGCAGTTTTAAGCAAAATAAAAGGGAAAAAAACTGATAAGATTTTTTGAAATCAATTAGTGATGAGAATTATAAATGTAAATTGATTGGTTAACTGAAGTTCGTAACACTTGTACCATGATTAGATATTCATGTCATTCCATGTACGGGAACCAGAGAGAAAACCACAGGTAACACAAGGTGAGTTTAACATAGAGATGAAAAGTAAAAACAACTTGGGGCCATCGTAGTGTTGATTCGTACATGATTGATGGACTGAGGGCTCGACGTCTCAGCTTCCGATAACTAAGCCCGGACTTACATACTACGTTCCCAAAGCAACCTGTAAATACACCCTGCAGTGCAGTTAACACATGTCAACCACGGTATGCTGGGAAATATTTCGCACCAGAAAACAATCAGTTTTTATCTTACCCACAAATCACCAACACTTCATCAACTCCACTTTCTAAAATAATACATTCAGTACTTTATGAATAATTTCAAAAGTTCATGAATTTATGATGATGTGTTTAAGATCACTCATATGGTGCTGACACCCTTTTTCTGAACATTTTTATGACACATTCAACATGCATTCGATTTTACCAGAAAAAAATGTGAAATTTTGATTGATCAATACATCAAAAGATTATTTCAATTTGTCTCATTTGATTTAAATAAAACTCTCCAACTTTTTATCTAAAAGTACAGACTTAATTTTATTCTCATCAACCATTTATAATTTTTTATTCTACAATTTAAAAGCAGAATTTCTTTAATCACCCTAAGTGGAAAAAATATCTTTCACTTAAAAATTGTATCTTAATTTTTCTTTTATGCTTCTTCATATCCTTGATGACATTTGTACATTCCTACAGGTGGGCCCTGAGGCAAGTAACTATAACATCAGCCTCCTGATAAAATAATAACTCATACGTTTTATTTTGGTCTGATGCGGAACTTGCAATAAAATGAAAAGATGACAGCAGAGAAAAGGCTTTTCTGGTATTTAGCTGTCACCATCTGATATAGCACCAACAACTTTTTTGGCGCTGTTGATGGCCCAGGCTTACAAACTTTCCGCGTTCAGCATCATGAATCAGTCGTCTGTAGACAAACTATTATTTATGGGAACATTATGAAAAACTTTATTTTGTTTTTTTACATGTAAGACACATCCATGTCAAACTAAGACAGCATAATTAAACCAGGTATCAGCTTGTGAGAGGAAAAAAACAATTCTCAGCCCAGCAAAAATCTACTAATCTTTAAGTGCTGGGAGGGTTACACTTGATGTAGTGAAATCCCACTTTGACAGAAACAAGCATCCGTTTACCTCCGTCCACAGGTAACCAACTATCATCACTCAAAGGGAAAACCAAGCATTCCTGTCACCCAGATCAATCTGTATATTGATTTATCGATGGCAAGGGGCTTACTCATCAAATCTAGGGGATAAAACTGTTTAAATTGGACCAACATATGAAGATGAATTTCTCTGTTTCTAACTCAACAGCGAAATGTTCCGCAGTGAGAATCAATTTCAGAAGCCCTTGCGGGATTCTTGGTCTAAGATACAGGTATCTGTTTCCCACATGTCCACTATCGACCGCATTCAACTAAATTCATCAGGTTGGCTGCAGGTGTGTCTTATTAATAGAAGGAATTTATCTTCCCAAGTTTTAACCCAGGAGCTGTCAATACTTTATTCCATCACTATATTGGTATCTCGCCCGATCTTACAGACATTGAACTGTCTTCTTACTGAATTGTTCTAAAGCTTTACACATCTTAGTAAACAAACTATCATCAATCATACAAAACAGTTTTATAGTTAGGTCATACAATAAACTTAGAAGATGGAGGTAGCATTACAAATCACATTTCTTCATCTATAAAAGAATAATATAGTGGTTTATCCTCAATCTTATGAAATTCATATCAAGCGATGGAGAAAGCACAATGCCCTGAAAATGTAGCCCCAGTGTTCAAGATATTTCTAGATTTCACATCTTATTAAGTCTTTGATTACATCAGAAGTATTTATCTGAGTTTCTATACACAATGAAGATTATATGTGGAATGTCAAATTGAAGTGTAGTTAATGGTGGATAGCTGTAATCAATTCTTCTCAATAGACACTTCTAATTTCAAAGTAATGAAAAAGCAACCCAGTTAGGTCTCCAAAAGCTATTGAAAACTAACAAAACAGAAATATAATTATGATTTCAGTGGCAAAAAAAAATGCTGCTCGTTACACGCCATCAGATTATCAGAGGCTACGACCATGAAAGGCTGACCTTCTAAAAACTCGATAAAAATCTTGTGATCTGCTGGAGCACGACCAGAAGCCGAATCTCTTCTTACTCCGATACAGAACACAAAGAAACCATTGCAAAATCATAGGAGACTTTCAGAAACCTTCCCCATTCAGTGTCATCAATTTAATACAGAATAATAATTATTAGCAACATTAAATTAAGCCAATATTTTTTAAAACCCTATAATTTTCATCTATCTTGCAGAATCCTATGCAGGTTGTAATCTGATCGTAATAAGTTGTGAGGTATAATGACGAAAGGATTTATTAGGCGGGAGGTTGTGGGGTCACATGATGTGTTTTGTTCCACAATCTCCGGTTGTGATGGCGACAGTATTGTGTTAATGTGGTGATGGTTTCCCTTTTCTGATGACGAGATACCTTGCTGAACATTTTTGTGGATTTTTTCTCCCTTAGTCACCGTTTCTAAAGATATGATCAATGACCAACGCAAAATATGAATTCCAGCTATTATTTGTCAAAAAGATGTATCTCTTTTGTGTGTGTAATTACATAATATGCAGGTGTTGTAAAAAATTTTTGAAACATTCTCATCTTTAGGAAAGTTTAAGTAAAGGTTCATCGCTAATGTATCCTTTTTCCTTTCCAACGACAACTAAATTCTTCCCCATCTTTTATAATAAACAGAATCCTTGTGATACAATTTGCTATTGATAAGTTTTTTATGTATACTTTAGCTTCCTTAGTGTATTGTAAAACCTATCCACTTAAACGCTTATCTTACTAGATGTCCCTGTATCATTACTCTCATCAATGGTCAAAAACTTCCGTTTCAAAGAGAAAAATGATTCTTTGCATGCTCTCAAATTTAAAAAAGTACTAATGTCCTTGTTTATTTTCATCTCATACTGGGAAAAAATTGCCGGTGATAATTGTAAATTGAATCCAAAACCACTTCAATACAGTAATTTTACAACTTCAAACACCAAAGGTCATATCCAGTAAAAAAAAAAATTATCAAAAGAAGGAATTTATTTTAATTCTGAAACTAATACATCTATCATCAGCTTTCACACCTAGGGGTACAAGTCCCTACCCAATGTTAAGATCACCTGGCTTTATACCATTAAAATCCTCTTTTCAGTTTCAAAATAACTGCCTCCTTTTCTACTATTGTTTTCATTGACTGGAGGATATGAAATCACCAAAGAAGAGAAGAGCTTAATTCTAAATTACAGAAAAGCAACAAGTATTTGCTGATAAACATAGGAGTGGGGGGACAAAAAGAATGAGGTCATCCCAGCCTCTTTATCAGTGAGTGATGTAGGCTGCGTGTTTATCTGTACCTGGGATAATGCCACCTTGTTATCTGTTTCATGGTCTTCTGAGCCCTACTGTGTCTACAGGTGCAGATTCCCAGGTTGATATAAAGGTAAAAATTTATAAAAGAAGAAGAAAGGGGAATGAGGGATGTAAAAAGATGTGTGGCAATTGAGAACTCTTTTTTCTTGCCCATATTGATTCTGAGCCTGATTACTCAACACATTCTTACAGGGATAATATTGTTTTCCTAAGGCAAACAACTTTCAATAGGGCTAAGGCAGGGACACAATGAATTCAAAGGAGTTTGAGTGATGAAAGCTTAATTCCTACAATAAAAGATTACATAAAGCAACTGATAAGAGGGGAGCCAGGGGTGTTAATTATGGCTTGGGCCCAGAATAACAGGTAGATAGTAGACAATGGAACAGTGATGTTGCAACCACAGGACCAAATCACAGGTACAAACATTGACTACCTGATAGGTAACAGAGGCCAGGCAGGGGGTACACAATTACAAATTAGCACCTAAAATCTCTACAAGCTACAGCCCCAGGATACATCTCAATGTATTCCTAGATATTAAAGTATTTTGTTTGTGGGATGAATAAACAAGTTGGTACATCTTTCCCAAGTGATTTATCCTTTTTATTAGGCCAGGATGTTTCTTTTTTCTGACAATTGTTTCATTTCTAATCAAACTAAACACTGGTACAGAATATCATTAGAATTTCTGAGGATACATGATAAATCAATCCATGAATTCATTTATCAAAAATTTGTGTTTAATTAATAATGCACTCAGACTCACCCAACAGATAATTTTTTTAATCTATAATGTTTAATATCGAAAATGACAATGCTCCATCACAAACTGTTACTTACTTATACCTACTGTATGCAAATTTAATCATAAACTGTCTAAATTATTTATAATCAAGGAAGTTATCTTAGGTGGCTTAAATTGTTCTAGTACTGAGAAACAACTGCAGTACAAAAAAAGCCCTACCGCAAACAGCTCGTGTAAGAAAAAATCAGATTTTTCAAGGTGTCAATTCAGTTTTACAAAGAAAACCTTGGGATTTGGACCAAAATGTGGTTCAGGTTTAACAAGTACAAAACCATCAGCATCTAAACACTTCAATCTCTATCACTCTACCACACTAGGATAAAGATCTGCCTAACAGACTAAATGTGCCCTCAATTCATCAGTCAAGCATCAAATGGCTACAGCTCTCTAGAAATGGATGAAGAGTGGCTGTCCCGCACTCCGCCTACCCTTTTTTCCAAACCCAGTGTCCCTATTCACAAAGAACCTATTGATCAAATTACAAGAACCAAAGTTAAAGGAGAGAGAGAGAATAAGACTTCACCAGGACTAATTACCAAAAAAAGAAATTTACAAGTGGATATCTTACCCCTCAGTATTTGTCAAGAGATGAAATGTTCAGTAGATAAGACATACAAAAGCATTTTTTTTCTCCCCCTTCTCTTTATTTGCAGAACAATCTTCAACAAAAGAGAATTCTGCCACTGGGTGTCAGACCCCATTTTCCAGCTTCCTTTACTTGCGGGTATAGATGATTTTGGCACATGTAACCGTTTTTCTTTGTTTGCCTCTAGCAACTATTTTCTAACCTGGGTGGTCCCTCAGTCACCTCAGTACCCGATAAATTGTTAATTAGCAGGTGAAAAGAAGGCTTCTAGGGAAGGTGATTAGAGTGGGGAGGTTTTAGAATAAAACAGCATCTAACATCAGCCACTTAGTACCCAAGACAGTCAGTTTAAATTGACAGATTTCTTCTGAACCCTCATAACAGGATGTAGTTTAAACATCAATAAATTATTTTCTGAATGATGCAGAATTTCCATTAGATTGCAAAAAAGTTTTTTCCACTTGTCATGAAAATTGTCGAATAATGTTCAGCAGAGCAAAGAGCCCTCATATTTTTATTTGCTTGAAACCCAAATTTCATTTTTTTAATATGTATATGAAAACTTAGGAAATAATTTTTTTTTTTAATTAAAAAGTTTTTTAAAATATTATTATTTCTAAAAATTAAATTTATTAATTTTGAAACAATGAAAAATTCAAAATTCTGAACAATGGACATTGCAAGTGGAATTGCAATTAGTTTAATCAATGAAATGAAACAAAAAACTGATAAGAATGTCCTTAAATGCAGACAGCAATATGCAACCAGACACCACTTCCTAACAGACAAAAAAATCCTAAGTCAGACAGTAACTAGTACTAATCTCCAAGTCTATTTTCAGTATTTTGACAACCATCGTTGTATTATCAGCTTATTACAGCCAAAACAATACAATATGGAATCCCTTACATTCACTTTACTGACTCCTTTGGTGCAGTGCCACTAATTTGTAAAGAACTGAAGCTTTACACACTTTCTATTTCAATGATGACAAAAAGCCAACCTCTATCCAAGGATAATTCAATCTTTCTACACAATTAATGAACAATTGACTGGGAAAAGACTATTGTTAAAAATTGTGATATCTACATCCATTGTTCCAGCCTTGCTCGGCCTTTAAACTGTATTGTGCATATTCTAATACCATAAAAGAAGTTTTCAAAAGAAAGGAAACTTTACGAGGCTTTCAGCAAAATTACATGATGAGTTACACAAACGAACATAAAAGGTTTTCATATCTTGTTTCTTCAATACTTTCTGCAGCTCATATTTTCTTTGTCTGGCTTGGATGATCATCTTTGTTGATAGGTAACACAAGATTTGGATGTCACCCATACCAGACTTCAGAGCCAACTATTCAAATAAAGCTGATGTTGCGTGAAAAACACTTTCAGATAATATTTTTAGAGGAATTCTTTTGTCTATAATGAAGTTTAATCAGCGATACCTTTTCCCTATTCTTGTAATATTGGCATTTTATCAGAACCAAGTTACAAAAGTACTGTATTGCAGTACCTAGCAAAACTTAAAAAAGAAAAAAAAATGCTACCCACAAAATTTTTCAACAAACGCCCAACTGAAAATATACAACTATATTTTAAAAAAAAATAAATAAAAATTGTTTAAAATGTATGTTTCTTCAAAAGTTTTAAGTCCATAAATAGATAAAAGAAATGTCAATAATAAAAATTTCCCCCGTTCACTCCCCCTAGCATTTCGCCATGCCATGATGGATGTGGAAGTAAAATGAGGCTACAAGTACTATGACAACAATGGAAAATGAAAATAGAAGTTAACTTCATCCGATGATAAAAGTAACCTGAAATGAAATGTTAATCTGTTTGTTTCATTCGCTGATTACTGCCAAATGTCGTCTGGATGAGTACGTAGGTGAAGAAAATGCTGATGAAGATGCTCTTTTTCTGGGGATGCACGCTCTCTGTACCGGAAATTCAGCATCATATATAATACGAATCTGAAACCGTAAGCATTAAGTTTCCGGGAGTGTTTGCATTTGTAACACGTAACACGAAATATTTTCCTTAATATTCATTATTCCCTTTTCTCTTCATTTTTTAGTGACAAAGGGTTTCTTTGAGCTTAAATTGTTCGTGTATGCATTTTCTGTGCGTGTGGATGCTTTCGTTTCTTGACTTGTCTTATTGTAAAAACACGGCCCTTAAATATTGCCATGTTTGGAAAACATTTTAGCCCATCAATATTCTGAAGTCAGACTTCTGTGTACGGATAATGGTATTTATTGATTTGGCGATGGGACGTTATCAAAACCCAATAGTAGTTTCTGCGGCGAATTCCGTTACTACTGCGGGGTAGTGGTAGAACAAATAATGCCCGCAGCACGAGAAATTTGAAATGTCGCAAGAAGTTTCCATCATTTGTACAAAACTGTGAAATAAGAAAATGGAATCTTTTGTTGCTGTTCAAATAAAAAGCGCTGTATCGAATTTTATTGTATGGTCACTTTTTTCCGTACTGAATATCTTGACGCCTAAAAACTGACGACGTCTAAACATGCTTAGTTCTCTGCATCCGAATTTAGAACTAAAGTAAACTAAACAGCACCTTCCAAAGTTAATGAGTTGACAAATACCGCGCATATCACCACATCTGAATCAAACTCGCCGTAACCAAGGCTACAAATCACAAAAGATACGCTGCCATTCACAGCCAAAACTTTAAAATATCGCTCTTACTTTTCCAATCTCTGCGACAATAACAGTTTGAACAATTGATGGGTATATAGACTTAGCAAAGAGGAAAGTTTTTCTAAGTATACAAAGATTGTTTTGTTTGTGATTATATGAAGACGTTATCAATTTAAAGTAACGAGTCAGAATTTTCTATAGCGCTCACTTCTAGACGTTATATCAATATTCTTGGTTTCAATTTCAAAGACATCCAAAGATTTTCAAATTAAAAACTAAGGGGAAAAAAAATGTAAAATCAGGACCAGATTTCGAATATTTGTTAACCAAAAAAAAAAAAAAACGAAGGAAATGGAATGTAGCAATTTCTTTTGGAAACTGACCAAAC